>NC_046166.1:55311277-55320073 GCF_011064425.1 Rattus rattus
TTCTGGGAGCAGAGGGCTGCTTTCTTGGGCAGGATCATGAATTAATGGGAACAATAACTCTTAAACTCCACTTTATGCCCTCCTGCTGGCCCCAATGAGTTCTTCTGCCACCCACTTGTCACTTCCTGCTGAGCACTCCCACTTTGCACACCAGGCGGATTCTGACTCCACAAAGAAGAAGTATCCAGGCAAAAAGAAAAATACTCCCAACGACTCTAAATTCTCTTCCCCCCAAAACCACAGCCACTCAAGGTCTGGCTGTAGAGATAGTTCTTTGATCCGCTCAAATTGATTTCCTTGTGACTCTTATCCAGGCCTCTGATGGTTCTCTGAACAAAGATCATTTGTCTATAAGTAGAAATCTCAAAGAAAATCAGCTGACTCTGAACGTACTTGTGAGGCAGGATATGTACCTACAAGTGTCGTTTCTTATGTGATGTGTAAGAGATGAATTGAGTCGCCATGAGACCTTTGACTCGAGATGCCAGCAACCAAGTTGTAATGTATCAATATGGACAGAGAAGAAGGCTTTGCACAGGAATAGCTAGGAATAAATTTTGATAACATTAAGATATGGGCCTGGAATTCAGAGAAGAGGTATGGTCAGAGATGTACATTTGAAGAGAAAGAACATATGGGTAAGGTTTACATCCAAGAGAGGGGTGAGATAACCGAGTGTATGAGTACAGAGAGATCTAAAGAATGATTCTAAAGGGATGCTCACATTATATAGATGCCAGGGAGAGAAGGAGAGAGCATCGGAGGAGAGAAAGAAAACAGAGAGATGAAGGATGACTTGGGAGGAGTAAGAGTCCTGTAGTCCAAAGAGAAATGCTGTCTCCTTATGGAAATTAAGCGAGATCACTGATAACCCAGACAGAGTGATACAAGGCAGATGCAGGAGGATTTCTTTAAGTTTGAGGTTAGCCTCTCCCACATGATTTCCAAGGATATACAGAAATACTCTGTCTCAGAACACACAAACAAACCCAGGAAGTTGAACCTCCAGTCAGCAATATGGGGATCATTGATAGAATTTATAGATGTCATTTCCATATAGGAGTAGAACGAAAGTCCTATTGTTATATGTCCAACATGAAATTACAGGATATTTTTCATAATTCTGTCATACTTCCTTCTATATGTTACCTAAAGGGTCTGTTCACAGAGGAATACAGTTTTGTCCTGAACATAACTGTCACATGTAAGACATAAATACTTTGTAAGGCTTCCACACCCTTCAAACTGCCATCTGAACCTCTCAGTCAGTGGTTTTCAGGGCTGACAATGTAAACGACTTCTAGGACATACACTACAACAGATACCTGTCACCTGAGGCTCCCCTCAGCTGCCTCTGTTCCCTCAATTCAGAAACTGTAACACTCCCATTGACTATCTCAACCAAAATTCAAAGGTGCCCCTGCACCATAAATGGCATGCCCTCAGCAAAGGTATCCATGTTCATTCCACCCCATTCCCCCATTACAGTAAAGCTACTCTTTACTATAGACATGTTTCAGATCTCCAGACTGTCTGAAACTGAACTTCAGTGAATATTGGAAACAGAGGGCTCTCCCTGAACCCAGACATTCTGGCAAATGTTTCACGTGCTTCTCTTCCTGTTCCAAATAAAACTTTGCCTTTTCCACGTTCCATTAGCGCGGCCAAAGCACTGACTTATTTTCGTGCTACCCTTCTTTAGATATGTCTCTTTACATCTCGGGAATCGAACGCCACAATACATTTCCAGCACCACACCAGCAATTATCCTCCTCCCATGCATCTCACTTGGTGGTTTGAACCTGTTCACTTTCACAGTCAGTCTGGAGACTAGTGTCTAAAACTGTGCTCACCCTATACCTAGCCAGGAATAGACGTGACTCTTCCCTGTCATCACCATATATGATCATATGATGTTCAATGGGGATGAACGAAAACTTCAAGTGAAGCTGGCAAAGTGCTTTTTGCTTATAATAGAAGCAGACAAAGGGCATATGAAAATTCTTTCCATTTTAGCGCAGCATTCATTTGATTCATGGTTGTATAATATCATGAAGAAAATGGTTCAGTGTTCCACTGAGGGAGAGAAGATGATAACAGAAACGTCTCTGAAGTGTTCACAAAAGAAGGAACACACACACACGCGCACACACACACACACACACACACACACACACACACACACACACATGTCTAAGGTATACTCTATATACTGTATAGTAACGAGTAACTCACTTTACTATAATGGAGAGAATGGAGTAGAATGAACAAATGAACATGGATACCTTTGCTGATTTTGTATATATAATTGGTTACAGTAGAAATGTCCCGCTTAGATGTTAACATTTTCTGATTAGTGAAGCTTAAGTTTTAGTTTGCAGGTCAACATTAAATTGAATTTTGGATAGTTTTAGTGGGAATCTACAGCCTTGTAGCAGCCTCAGTATAGTGACCTCACAAATGATTGCTATGATAAACGTCAACTCCAAAATGGACGTTCCTGGTCATATGCCTTTTCTGGACTGCTTTCCTCCAGAAAAGCAACTCAAGAGCCCAGACTCTTTCTAGGTGTTTCTTGTACCTTTGGTCAGTAGACAAAAGGAAGAGAGAACAAATAAAGACCTGGAAAGGAATTCCAGTGTTCCTTTGTTCCCTAGAAGAGGAACTTAACTGTTTTTAGCCCAGCTCTGTTTCCAGTTCACCCTTCCTTATTTCTTCTTCCTGTAAGGATCACTCACAGTCACATTAGATCACTGCATCTTGTTCAGATTTCATGGTGTGCAAATCTTCCATCAAGTCTTGAGGTGACTCCTTATGTTCTAGTATCCCATGAATCAGGTATCCACCTACTGATACAACATAAGGAACAGTCAACAAGACAATAGCAATCAACGTTCACCTTGGCAAAGGGAGTAAGTGAGAAGTCTACACACCAAAGCACCTCCAATCTTAACAGAAAGCAGAGTAGATTCTGGTTCGATGGCAGGAAATGTTACTACGTAAGGTTTCTCTGGGGGTTTTCTGCAACATGAAACATCTTCTGAGAGCTTACCATGGCCATTGCTCTCTGTTACCCTATATAAAGCGAGAGAATACCAAACCCTTGGGGGGCATCCCTGAAGCTAGCCTTATGCTTACTAGAAGTCCTAGGTTACAATAATTTAGACATCAGAAGCAACCGGATGTTTTCTCCTACTTGGTCGTTTAGTTTACAGTTCATATTAAATGGTTTAAAATTCTTCATGAACTTCCCAAGTGTCTGATCACTTTGTTGCCCAGTTTTTGTGTCAGAAACTTCATTCAAAGACCTGGCCTAGATATTTTTAAATTTTTCTACAATTTGTAAAGATATTTTTTCTTTCTGCTTCCTTCCAGCACGGTAACCTCTTTTAATTAATAAAAGGTACTAAGAAACTACAAGTTCTGGATGGTAATGTTCTTCCTGGAAGTGTGTGTGTGGGAGTGGGCAGGGGGAGTGGGTGTTTGCTTATCTTCAAAGATTCACTGGCCTATTAGTTTCCTGTCCTGTCCTCCTTGCCCTATTTCTTTTCTTCCTTCCTTCTTTAGAATTTCCTTCTTTCTTCAGTTCTCTCTTATTCTTTCATTTGGGATTGTGCTAGTCTAGAAATGGTTTCTTTCTAGCACGGCAAAGCCTGCCATTTCAGATTCTCCGCATGCTCTCTTTTACTCACCCTTGCCAATGAGCCAGTGTTTGCCCAGGTTTTTCTTGGACAGACAAGACCACAAAACCCACACAACCACTGAAATTATGTTTCTTCTCTCTTCTACAGAGCAAGTGCTCATGTTTAATGGACAATTTTACCAACTCCTCTACCACTGAGTACAAGGATTAACATTCTGGTGGCCAGTTTTAGTTTCTTCACTGATATCTGCCAGTTATTAGGGCAGTTCAACATATCATAAATTCATTGTGTGACAGCATTCCAAGATGAAAATGTCTACATTTCCATAATACTAACCACATGGCAAGTATCTCAAAGCTTATTGGATTAGTGACATAATTTTTAAGCATCCAGTCCAATGCAAATAGTTGGTTTCATGATTCTCTGAAGTGGTTTTGCTTCAAACAGTGATTAGTAGTGTTGATCCTTTCACTCACTATGGCTGTGCCATTTTACAAATTCAACCTAATCCTGGAACAATCCAGTCAGCAGCTGGAGGATGTGAGGAGAAGAAAAATACAGAGGGTTTTAAGGCTGTACCTCATGTGTACACATTTCTCTTCCAGAACACAAACACACCCAACTTAACATCAAAGAAAGATGGAGGGTATAATCTAATCATGTGATGAGAGGCAGGAAGCAGGAAAGCTAAGCTACCACCACAGTTAGAAGAAGATACAGCTGGAATTATAGACTATACCAATGTTGTCAAGAAGACATCACCTAAATCTGAAATACTCAACCAAGACATAGGGGAAACTCAGTTGGTACCCTGAAAGTCTACCTTGCTGATATTTTAGCTAAGAAACAATGAGAGCTTACTATCTAATAGGCTCACTTCCAACTGTTTTATAATCATTAAGTCGTTATTCATCAAAATAATCCCAGGGAGTAGTACTCATTGTGCAGGTTGGAAACTGGGAAACTTAGCCTAGGTTTCATAGTTCAGAAATAGCTTGCATCCCAAGTTCTAGAGAAGATTCACCTACTATAATAATCACAGTGTATCCAGTTTCTTCATGAAATTCTCAGGAGATTGGTTTCTCTACCATGCTGTTACCTAATGGCACATGCCTTCTCCCTTTCCTTTACACAGAGACAGTTTTAGATTTGTGTGTCCACTTCTTCCAACCTGTAGCTGACTGCACTTTATTACATCCCCGTTCATTTCTTGGGAAATGATCATCCAGTTTATAGAATGGCATCCTCATTCACTTCTGCTCTCAACTTGACACAGTTGAAGGATTACCCAGATCTGGTCGTCTTATGTGTATCCCTGTGGGATGCTGTGTTGACTGCTGAACCATGTGGTAAGGCACAGCCCACTGTGGGCAGCGGCACCCCTAGAAAGATGGGTGTATACTATACAAGAAGGGCAGCTAAGCATGAGCCTATGAGTATGCAGGGGAGCAAGCCAGCAAGAAGCACTCCTCCATGGTTCCTACCTTCAGGTTCTTCCCTTGAGTTCCTGCCCTGACTTCCCTCAGTGATGGACTTTTCCCAATTACCTGGAAGTATAATATTAAATGAACTCTTTCCTCCCGGATGTTGATTTTAGTCAGAGTATTATATCAAAGAAACAGAATGATAGTAGAAAAAGTAGAAAGAAAAACAATGAAGAGGGAATACATAATATACACTGATGGTCTTGTAAGAGAAAGACAGTCATGCCTCTTTTTGGAGAGTATAAACAGGGGCTTAGGCTCAGTATGCCTGTTATTTAAAAGTTATAAATTAAATGAGCAAAAGAGTAAATATAATACAATTTACCCTCCTAATAATTGATCCTCCTACTTGGAAAAATATATGATATTTTGAAATACCTGGCTGAATTTAGAATTCTAGTACTCAACATTCCATAGAAGAACACCATAGTTTGGGGGAAAGTTCATCTATTTCACCCTTCCATCCTTCTTTTTCCCCACATGGACCCAGCTACATTGCAGGGTCATTTGGAACATATATATGTAGACAGGATGTCCCTGTATACACATCTGTTCTATGTCCATACCACCACAACAGCTAACCACCTCTAAGTCAACCACCAAGTACATAACACAAGAGAAGAGGTCTGAGCTGGTAGTCATCTGGTGCTGCTTAAATAGAAAATTCCTAGGTTCAGAGCATCCAGGAAATATTCTAGGTAAGCAGGTTTCTCCATTGGAACTTCCCTTTAGCCTAACAGAATCCTCATGGTAGGGGAAAAAAAAAACAGTCCATGAGGCTCAGAGAGTGACTCTCTGAAGAGCATCTCTGAGTGCATGGTTTCTCCCCAGGATTTAAGAAATAGCAGATCCAGGGCTGGAGAGATGGCTCAGTAGTTGAGAGCACTGATTGCTCTTCCAGAGGTCCTGAGTTCAATTCCCAGAAACCACATGGTGGCTCACAACGATCTGTAATGGGATTTGATACCCTCTTCTGGTGTGTCTGAAGATAGCAATCATGTACTCATATAACTAAAATAAATAAATCTTTAAAAAAAAGAAAGAAAGAAATAGCAGATCTTGTTTATCCTCTAGGGTCCACAATAGTGAGAACTTATAAATAATATTGAAGAAAGTCCTTCAGGCATAAAGAATATGATTCTCTATGATAATATAGAAATCAAAAGGAATAAAGAATGCCAAGATGATACTATGTACAAATGTACAACAAACTTTCCTCATTTTAATCTCTTTAAATTAAAGAGAACTAGTAGCTATGAATCAGGAAGAGAGTTAATCTCTTTGATTAAAGATACATATTTCAGCACTGAGAATTGAATCCGGGTCCTCAGGTGAGGCATACACTGAGAACACAAGTCTACAAAATGCCAGGTAGCTTGTATTAATATCAGCATAATGAAAACATTCCATAAGGCATTGCTTCATCCAAAGAACACAGTGAGACTGAACCTTCATGTATCTCATAATAGAATTTCAAAATGTATCAAAAAATTGAAAGGATCAACATAGGAAACAAATCCACAACCACAGCAAAAGAAATGGGAAATAGGTTCATTTACAATTTATAGTAGAGACTGTGATATTCGCCCATCAGCAACTGGTAGACAGGCAGATGGAAAGTCAGCAAGAATATAAAACACTTGGATAACTATTTCAGCTGATGTGACCTATCTGACATTCATGGAAGGCCTCACACAAGATCAACAGAATATATGCTTTATCCTTGAACATGGAACACTTACCAAAACAGACCATATGCTAGGTCATAAAACAGGTCTTGAAAACTTTAAAAGATAGAAATCATACAAACAAATGTGCTCAGACCGTAACACAGGGAAATTAAAAATCACTATAAAAGGTATCTGGAAAATGCCTCAAGTATACAGAAGTTGAATAGCCCAACACTAAATCACACATGAATCCAGAAGGGAAATCACAAAGAAAATTAGAATGTATTCTAAACAAATGCAAATGAAGCTTCTCAAAATTTGAGAAGCAGCTAAGGGAGGATTTAGAGAGGACTCCAAGACTGGATGGTTTTGTTAGAAACGAATGTGCATTTGGATTAGTGACCTAAGATGTTGCTTTGGAAAACTTGAGACAGATAGCCAATGACATATACCTGTATCATCCCAGCACTCAAGAGACTGTGACTGGAGAATCAAGAGGTTTCATCCAGTCTGGGCTATGTAATAAAACCTTGTCATAAACAACAAATCTAGAACAAAAACACCAGGTCAAATTAATTTCAAGTAGATTCATGGAACTGAAACGGGACTAGAAATACAACTGTATATGTTTAGTCACTGGGTCTGTTACAAAGGTACTAAGGTACTTCAATCCAGAGAGAGTAATCTTTGCAAATGGAGTTTGAAACATATACAAGTATATAAATATTTATTTATACACATGTGTATGTATACATTTGACATATATATACATATATATTATATAAATATATAATTCCCCTCATCCTCCAGGAAGCAAAATATGAGAAGGGTCTCATGGTTCCATTCAAGAGCATGTCCCCCAACCTAAGGATCCAGAGTAGGCCTCACCATTTAAAGGGTCTGCCACTCCAATATCAATACCTTGGGGTCCAAACTTTGAACACATGGAACTTTGGGTGATGGCCAACATCCAAACCACAGCACTGACAGGGAAGTTACATTCAACAGTCTAAATGTTAACCTGTATATATGCATGTATGCAAAATTTGAAAATGTAAGATAGGAAGAAGAGCAATGTTCACCAAGAACAAAGTGCAGGAGAGAGAACTGATTCTGAAGAGGCGTGGGGACAATGAAAGTCACAGACATATTCTGTCTCATAATTATGACTGTGGTCTTATGAATCTAAAAGTTGATCAAGGCTTGTAAAATTCAGTTTGGAATTAATAAATGCTATTCTACATGCATTCAACTCCAATATGATTGGTTTTAAAGACTTTATAGCCCGGGGCCTGGAGAGAGGTCTCAGAAAGTTAGATCATTCATTGTTCTTACACAGGTTTGATTCTCAGCACTTACAGGGTGGTTCACAACCATCTATAACTCCTTTTTATCTGTCACCTTCTGACTTCTGTGGGCACCAAGCTTGTGATACATGTGACACATGTGATTCATGACATATGTGCCTATATATGGGTAAAACATTCAAACACATGAAAATAAGGAAATATGAAACAATCTAAACAAAAATAAACCTAAAATAATAAAAATTAAAAGCAAATAAAATGATAAAAAATAAAATAAATAATGTAGAACACAGAGCAAGGTAAGCTACATCCAAGTTAAAGGAAGTAATAGAATAACAGAACTAAGCAAAATCTGTTTACTGCTTAAGGTGAGCAAAAGCCCTGAGTATTGTGCTAACCAACATTAACAACCCCCAACAGATATCAACAATAGTTAATACTTACTGAGGTAGACTTTTGTGTTGCATGCTTCTCCAGACTTCTTGAATTAACTTTTTTTTTTTTTATTGAGTATTTCTTATGTACATTTGGCAAACATCCCCTTCCCTCCCCCCCCTTCCTTATGGGTGTTCCCCTCCCCACCCTCCCCCCATTGCCGCCCTCCCCCCGACAGTCTAGTTCACTGGGGGGTTCAGTCTTAGCAGGACCCAGGGCTTCTCCTTCCACTGGTGCTCTTACTAGGATATTCATT
>NC_046166.1:55320173-55427673 GCF_011064425.1 Rattus rattus
ATATAAAAAAAAAGACACGGCTCCACTATGTGTCTAGTCAAGAAAGCCTTTATTTATAATAGCTGTGAAGCTGAAAGAACCTGATGCCCTTCAATAGAGGAATGGATACAGAAAATGTGGTGTTATCTACACAATGGAATATTACCTAGCTATCAAAAAACAACGATTTTAAGAAATTCAGAGAGGCAAATGGTTGAACTGGAAAATATCATTCTGAGTGAGCTAAATCAATCACAGAAAGACATACATGGTATGCACTCACTGATAAGTACATTAGCCCAATGTTTGAATTACCCTAGTGGCTTAGAATAAATGAAACTCAAGACAGATGATCAAAATGTGAAGGCTTCACTCCTTCTTTAAAAGGGGAACAAGAATACCCTTGGCAGGGAAGAGAGAGGCAAAGATTAAAACAGAGACTGAAGGAACACCCATTCAGAGCCATGCCCATACATATAGAGCCACCCAATTAGACAAGATGGATGAAGCAAAGAAGTGCAGACCGACAGGAGCCGGATGTAGATCGAACCTGAGAGACACAGCCAGAATACAGCAAATACAGAGGCGAATGCCAGCAGCAAACCACTGAACTGAGAACGGGACCCCTGTTGAAGGAATCAGAGAATGAACTGGAAGAGCTTGAAGGGGCTTGAGACTCCATATGTACAACAATGCCAAGCAACCAGAGCTTCCAGGGACTAAGCCACTACCTAAAGACTATACATGGACTGACCCTGGACTCTGACCTCATAGGTAGCAATGAATATCCTAGTAAGAGGACCAGTGGAAGGAGAGCCCTGGGTCCTGCTAAGACTGAACCCCCAGTGAACTAGACTGTTGGGGGAGGGCGGCAATGGGGAGGGTGGGGAGGGAACACCCATAAGGAAGGGGGGGGGGGGAAGGATGTTTGGCAAATGTACATAAGAAATACTCAAGCAATAAAAAAAAAAAAAAAAAAAAACAAAAAAAAAAAAAAAAAAAAAAATCTCCAGTTGCTTTACCAGGGCACTTAGTGCTATGAATTCTCCTTTTAGCAGTGTTTTCATTGTGTCCCATAAGTTTGGGTATATTGTGTCAACATTTTCATTGAATTCAAGGAAGTTTTAATTTCTTGCTTTATTTCTTTCCTTTATTTTCTTTTCTTACTCTTATCATTGAGTAGAGAGTGGTTCAGTTTCCATGTGTATGTGGACTTTCTGTTGTTTTTGTCATTATTGAAGACCACCCTTAGGTCATGGTAATCTGATAGGATGCTTGGGATTATTTCAATCTTCCTGTATTGGTTAAGGTTGTTTTGTGAACAATTATATAGTCTATTTTTGAGAAGGTACCATGAGGTGCTGAAAAGAAGGTGTAGTCTTTTGTTTTAGGGTGAAATAGTCGTAGATATCTGGTAAATACATTTGGTTCATAACCTCTATTAGTTTCACTGTGCCTCTGTTTAGTTTGTTTCAATGACCTGACCATTAATGAGAGTAGGGTGTTGAAGTCTCCCACTATTATTATGTATGGGGTTCAATGTGTGTTTTGAGCTTTAGTAAAGTTTCTTTTATGAATGTGGGTGCCCTTGCATTTGGGGCATAGATGTTCAGAATTGAGATTTCTCTTGGTGGATTTTTTTCCTTTGATGAATATGAAGTGTTCTTCCTCATCTCACTTGATAACTTTTGGTTGAAAGTCTATTGTACTTGGATAAGAGGATGGCAACTCTAGCTTGTTTCTTGGGATCATTTGCTTGGAAGATCTTTTTCCAGCCTTTTACTCTGAGGTAGTGACTGTCTTTATTTTTTAAGGTGTATTTCTTGTGTGCAGCAAAATGCTGAATCCTGTTTGAATATCCAGTCTGTTAGCTTATGTGTTTTTATAGGTTGGTTGAGTCCATTAACATTGAGAGATATTAAAGATAGATGATTGTTAGTTCTTGTTATGTTTGTTTTTGTATGTAGCATTATGTGTATGTGCTTCTCTCCTTTTGGCTTTGTTATAAGAAGATTAATATCTTGTCTTTTCTTTGGTGTAGGTACCCTCCTTGTGTTGGAATTTTACTTCTATAATCTTCTGTAGGGCTGGATTGGTAGATAGATACTGTTTGAATTTGGTTTTGTTTTGGAATATTTTGGTTTCTCCATCTATATTGTTTGAGAGGTTTGCTGGATATACTAGCCTATGCTGCATTTGTGTTCTCTTAGAGTCTACATGACCGCTGACCAGGCTCTTTTGGCTTTTAGTGTCTCTGTTGAGAAGTCTGCTGTAATTCTGCTAAGTCTACCTTTATATGTTTCTTGGTCTTTTTCCCCTTGTAGCTTTCGATATTCTTTCTTTGTTCTATGCACTTAGTGTTTTATTATGCGATGAGAGGATTTTCTTTTCTGGTCCCATTTATTTGGTGTTCTATAAGCTTCTTGTACATTTATGGCCATCTCTTTCTATAGGGTGGAAACGTTTTCTATTATTTTGTTGGAGACATTTTCAAGTCCTCTCAGCTGGGAAGCTTTGCTGTCCTTTATTCCAATTATTCTTAGATTTGATCTTTTCATTGTCCCCTGAATTTCCTGGGTGTTTGGATTAGGAGTTTTTTATGTTTTGAATTTTCTTTGACAGTTGGATCAGTCTCTTCTATGGTATCTTCTATACCTGAGATTCTCTCTTTTATCTTGTGTATTCTGTTGGTGATGCTTACATCTGTAATTCCTGACGTCTTTCTTAGGTTTTCCATTTCCAGGTTTGCCTCCATTTGTGTTTTCTTTATTATTTCTACTTCCACTTTTATGTCTTGGACCACTTTGTTCAATTCCTTCACCTGTTTGGTTGTGTTTTCCTATATTTCTTTAAGGGATTTGTTTCCTCTTTAAAGGCTTTACCTGTTTATCTGTGTTTTCCTGTATTTCTTTCAGTGAGTTATTTAGATCCTCCTTAAAGGACTCTATTATCTCCATGAGATAGGATTTCAAGTCAGCCTCCTAATTTTTAGGTGTGTTGGTGTATTCAGGGCTTGCACTGGTGGGAGAACTGGGTTCTGATGACGCCCACATATATTGGCTTCTGTTGCTTATGGTCTTGTGCTTGCCTCTTACCATCTGGTTATCCCTGTTGTTTACTGGTCTGGGTGACAATGTCTGGAGCCTGCTTCTTTTGTCCCTGGGTTGCTTCAGGTCTCCTGGTAGGCCTGTGACCTTGACTGTAGCAGACCTCCTGTGGGGTCTTTCAACTGTAGGGCCTTCAGAGGGGCAGAGAAGCTGCTGATCTGTTGCCTTGTCTGCAGCAGATCTCGTGGGAGGCCTTCAGACTGTAGGGTCTTCAGAGTAGCAGTCAAGCTGTTGTCCTGTGTGAAGCTGTTCTTCAGAGGGGCCTATGGACTGTTTGCCTGTGTGCAGCAGAACTCCAGGGAGGCTTTCGAATCTGTTGGATCAGTTGCCCTGCATGCTGTGGAGCCCCCAGGAGGTCTTCAGCCTGTGGTGTCAGTTGCTCAATTGCCTTGTGTGCAGAGGGCTGCCTTCAAGCTGTGGTGTCTTTAGTGGAACAGACAAGCTGGTGATCAGTTGTTCAGTTGCCCTGTGTGCAACAGAACTTCTGGGACACCTCAGACTATGGTGACTTCAGGGGATCAGACTAGGTTGCAGTTTGCCCTGGCAGAAAGCACAAGCTGGAGGGGCTCCCTTTGTGCTTTATGCAGTGACTCAATATTATCGAGATTTCTTTAATGATCTGTAGAATCCATATGGGCCTGCCTTTGTTTTGAGAGGCTTTCAAAAGAAAAATACTTCAAAATTAATGTTAAGGAGTTAAATGTGTCTATTTAATTTATTTAAATATTCTTGTTTTAAAGTTGGTAAATGATATGTACCTCTATTTTTCAATTTATTGGAATATAGGTTTTTGAAGTATTTCTAATGATATCGTATATTTCTCTGCTGTTTGCCAGTGTCTTCCTTTTCATTCCTATTTTTATTAATTTGTATCCTCTCTCCCTCTCTTTCCTTCTTTCCCTCTCTCCTTCCCCCTCTTTCTTCCTCTCTCCTCCTTTCTCCCTCTTTCCCCCTCTGCCTTTCCATTCTTTTCCCTCTTTCTAAGTATTTAGAATCTCAAACATTCCACTTGGGATCACTCTACTGTATCTCAGTGTCTTACATGCTGCGTTTTTATTAGCAGCTATTTATCAGAAATGTATTCCCTCCTTCATTTCTTCAGTCATCCATTAGTGGACTACTTAGTCTGTGTGAGTTTATGTTCTATGGTTCTGGCTGGAGATTTGGGGATTTGCAGTTTTACTCCATTGTTATCAGAGAGAACGTAAGAAATGACTTAACTGTCCTTGGATTTGCTGAGTCTTATTCTGTTCTCTAAAGTGTGATCCATTTTGAGAAAGTTCCCGTGAGCATGCATTCTCTAGTAGTTAAATAGAATGTTCTCTGGAATGTTCTGTAAAGTGTATATCATTTGTAATGTCATCTAACTCTGTTTCTTTGTTGATGATTTATTTTTCTGTTTTGTGTTGCTGTTAGGTGTAAGTGAGAGTGGGTATTCTAATTCTTCACTGTTATTGAAGTCACCTGGTCAGTTTATATTCAGTGGCATTTATCTTACTATTAAATGTGCCAGTTCATATTTAGAATGGCAATGTTCTTGAAATGGACTAGTCCCTTAGTCATTATGAGTGGCCTACTTCATTCCTTCTAATTTTGGTTTCAAGACTGCTTTGTCAGACACTAGTGTATCTATCTATACCTGCTTGTTCTAGTGTATCTATCTATACCTGCTTGTTTTTTAATACCCAATTTTCTTCCTGTGACTTTACTGTAGAGAATCAAGACCTTTAACATCCAAAGTCATTGAATGTCTGCTGTTTTGTTGATGGCTGCTATTTACCCCTTCCTTATTGGTTTATTTCCTGCTATAGTAAGACCTATGCTTTTCCTTGGACTCATTGATGTGTTTATCTTCTCTTCTATGTGATGGACTCCTAAAAGCATCTTCTGTAATGTTGGCTTAGTGGTATGAATTTGCTTAGGTATTTATTATGGAGCGCTTTTATTTTTTCCCTTCAGTTATGATGCATCTCTTAAAGAAAACATCACCACCTTGTATGGTAGCTACTGTCCTACTTAGTCTGAAATATGTCATTCCAGACCTTCTTGGCTTTTAAAGTGTAGAATTTCTGTTATTCTGATGGGTTTGTATTTATGTGTAACACTGTCTTTCTTTCTCATGGATTATGACTTAAGTATAAAGCAATCAATATGTTAAGGTTCTTTTCTAATCTTGTTAGTGTTCTAAATACTTCTTCTTTCTGGACAGCCATCTCTCTAGATTTCAAAAAAGTGGATGAAACCCTTTGGATACAACCAGCTGTTAGATTTTTTTTTAAATATTTGGGCATCCTGAAGTAGTACATTGTGGAAGATCTTCCTTTCATACTACCCAGCTAATACACTGAATGCAATAAAATATTAGACTGTCCTAAATAGTACATGTATTTTGAAAGGTCTACCCTACTACTTTTATTCCATCCATAATACCCTATCCTTAATTCTATGTTTCACAATCCATGCTTCCATTTTTGGCCCATATAATAGGAGCAAGGGCTGAAGTTTATGGAATAATCCATTTCTCTGTTCACATGATCTGTGGACTGAGTGCTCCCTCGGTGGTATCCTGAAGCTTTTCCCTAGATACTAACCTCTAAATAATGAGAAGAAGAACAAGGTCTCGATGCATGCCATTTTGTGAGGGATTTTGTGAGGTCTCTTAATGATGTATAACACATTTCTCTAAAGTCTAATCTATCAAAAAGTCATAAACCTCATCACACTCAATTCTGTTAATCAGGAATCTGAGAGCAGTTTCTTTACATGGTTCTAGTCCAGGCTTTTCCACATTGCTGGCTTGTGTTTTCTGAAGCTTTATCAGACTCACTGAAGGAGCCTGTTTCATGTGAGTTTCTCACATGAATACTCCCTGGAGACCTCAGAATCTTCATTATGACGCTGTCATAAGAAATGTCATCAAAGCACGAAGATAGCAGCCTGTCAGTATATCTAATAGAATAGTGAACAAAATGGATGTCACTTTGCCTTTTATGACCTTTCAATTATGTCTGATCTTTCCATACATAAGTTTCATAGTGTCTGTTCAAAAGGAAGGGCTTTAAATTCTAACTTTTGTAAATAATAATATAAAATAATATAATAAAATAATTTATTAACTTATTTTAAAATAATTACAAAAGATTTGAGTATATCTTGTGTAGCATTTTGCCTGTACATAAAAAGTTCAACTAGATAGCATTTGATAATTTAAAAAAAAAAGTATGAATAGAATACAAGTGATATAATCACAAGTTGGGAAATATATAATGAGAGTTTCAACACACACTTGGAGTTCTCTACTTCAGATTATATTGTGGGTATTCATAATTGAATATATTCTTCTAATTTGTATCTGTTACTTATATGTTAAGATATATCTTTTATTTCTACACATAGTCACCCCATGTTACAACTCTATAGATTGTTATTAAGAGGTAAATGTATTTATTCAAGGAACTTCTTGGTTCAGAGGTCTTTGCAAAAGAACACAACCTGAGGCCCCTGGAATACATTTGGATCATTGTTGTCTAGCCCGCTTTGTTGAAAACAGACTTTCAGGTTAGGTCACTCACTTCTTTAGAGTAATTTTAAAATAAGCCAGCTATCTGGCAAAGCACCATAATTAATTGTCAAACTAGTACAGTATAGAGAAATCTAGAGAAGAATGTGGGTAGTTTAAAGAAGTGACATAAAAGTATACATGTTCTTTTTTTTGAGGGCCAATTAAAAAAATGGGAAAGGGTCAGAGGAAAAGGCATTTTTAAAAAGATAAGAAACAAGAAAGAAAGCAGGGAGGGAGGGAGGGAGGGAGGGAGGGAAAGAAGAAACCAGTGACCGCATCTGGGCTTGTCAGTCATATTAGTTAGAAGGGACCAATGTTTTATGAAACAGACAGACAAGGCAGCACTGTGGGTGGGATACAACACAGTAAGTACATTGGGCAGTAGAATACTTATGAAACATACAAGCCAGAAAGGACAGATATACAGCATTTCCCACATTTCTTAATTACTCGATTATATGGCTACCAAAAATATTTAAATTTATGAGGTCTCATTTGTTTTTTTAAATATTTAAATCATTGAAGTATCCCATTCATGGTCATCAGGATGAAGGTAAAAATTATACTGCATAAAGAAGTGATTCTGGCTGGGTATGGTGGTTTATGTCTTTGACCTCAGCACTCAGGAGGCAGAAGAAGGAAGATCTTTGCAAGTTCTATGGCATCCTGTTCTACACAGAAGACCTGTCTCATAAATCCTAAAACCAACCAAACAAACAAACAAATGATTCTGTTACCATGCTAACCAGTGGGGACAGATTGACTGCTTTTAACATCATGTCTGAGCAGCTTTGTGGCAAACCATTGGAAGCATTTCCTTATCAGCAAACTTAAAAAATAGAACTCACCTGACTAGCTTTCACCATGACTCCCAGAGGAAGATTTCTAAATAATCAGATAAAAAGGTGACACATTCAAGGTTTATAAATGTCCTGAGATCTTAATCTGAAGCTTGGTAGGTATACTTTCTGAAGATTTCATGCACTCTGTGCTCCTAGGAGAAATGACTTCTGAGTCACATAGAAATAACACAAGATTTGTGAGTAGAATTTTCCATGATGTGAGATGGAGTTCTATGCCTAAGATATGTGAAAAGGAATAGAAAGGTAGCTTAGAGTCCGTTCAGCTATGGAGCGCCACTCAGAAATATATAGTCACATGTAGGGATGAAATAGGTGACTTAGAAGGCTGTTGTATCATTGCTTGGTTTAGTTTTTATTCAGTATCCACTGGTGAATATCAGTTCTAAGCCAAACACAGCACGCGTTAGTGGAGGTACAATGATACCTACAATGGGAACACGCTTGGTTTGTACTTGTTGTATGATGTGAGACGCATGTAGATATAGATTTATCAAACAGTCCTTATCAAGAGTCAAAGTCGTCTTCGGTTACATCCAAAAGCCGTGCTCTCCCACAAGGCGAGCATCAAATTTTAAAGCAGACTGGGCACAAAATGAAAATAGATCCCACAAAACAAAAAGCATCTTGCTTATATTTTTATTTACTAATTTTCTTATTTTTTTTATGCTTACACATTAGCAGTATATTACATGATTTTCAGGTTTGTTTTTTTTTTTGTTTTTTTTTTTTGAGACAAAGTCTTATTAGATTGCCCTGGCTGGACTGGAACTAAATATATAGACCAGGATTGCCATGAACCCACAGAGATCCACCTGCCTCTGCCTCCAAAGAGCTGGGATTAAAGGTGTGCACCACCATCCCAATCTGTATTATAGAGCTCTTTTTAAAGGAATACTATGTGTCAACTATCCATGAGATTATTAAGAGAACAATCTAATTTTCAAGGGAGAGTAAAAAGACAAGTGTTTTGTTGTTTATTCCTTGGTTTTTTTGTTTGTTTGTTTGATTCTTGGCAAATCATAGGGTTTTGATTGCAAATTATTGTAATTTAAGTAAATCAGAATTGAACATTTAAATTATTAATAGGAATGTTATATTTCACCTTGTTTCATAACATTAATTTCAAGGCAATTATCGGTGTATTAGTAAGCTTTTTCTTACTGTGATGAATCTGGAGCAAGTAATTTATAAACAGAAAAGGCTAATGCTCGCTCACTGTTTAGAATGTTCTAGGCCAAGAACTGATGGCCCAATAGATTTGGATCTCTATCATTGGCGGGATATCTTGTTGGGAACATAGGGCACAATGATGAGAATAGGATTCTGTGGTTTCTTTAAAGGGCAGGCTCCTAGTGATGTAAGTACCTCCCACTGGAGCTTCCTCCTTAAAGATCCAACAGAACCTCCCAGTAGTACCACCACCATGTATATACCACCACCATGTATATACTAAGCCTTTAAACATGGACCTTGGGTAACTAATAATCCAAAACCATAGCAGTGGGTCTCTCAGTACCTCCACTTAGTTGTAGACATTAGAAGTTTTCCAACTAGGATTGGGAATGTTTGACACTCGAAATGTTAGACTATGCATTGGGATTCCAATGGAATTTCCATGCCCATGGTAAACAGTTATTATCTACAGATGAAATAAAGATAGGCATCCATCTATGTCTCTTTTCCTGTGCGTTTTCTATGAACCATTAGATTTCACTTACGAATTCAAGTAAACAATATTAAACTATGAAAACTATCAGGAAGGCTGCAGTATAACACACAATACATGCAATTCTGTGTGTGGGACCAAGTAGTACCCATTTATGAGCAGGTCCCTAGTCACAGCCTGGCACAGTGTCATGGACAAAATTGACTGAACAACTTTAATAGGAGACCATGTAAAACTTTCCATAAAATATCCTAACCATATTCCCCAAACTACTGTTGAATAAAAAAAACCACACATCTTAATAAATCATGTCATTTTGCATGCTTTTAAAAAAGTTTCTTTGATTTAGATTCACATCATTGAAAGCAGTGTATTGGTTAATTTTGTCTGTTTATAGACATTATATTTCTAGTAGTTTTACAAAACTTTTGTTATAGAGCCAGATAAAAGCTCCATTTGGGCTAACTCCCAGTTCTGCAGATTGTGGACCAAGGCCCAAACTTCAAGGTCAAAAACTAGGGAAAGTTTGGTTCCTTGAAATCATTACAATTGAAAAAAAAATGGTTCCAATGACCTCAGCATGGAAGAGAGAAACCTGAAGGTTCATGGCTTCATAGTACCCCATCCCGTTCCTTTAAGCTCTCACTAGTGGAATCCATTAGATCTAGCAATAACAGGGTTCAGTGCATGTAGAAATGGTTGTTTTTTAAACTTTTAGATGAAGGAGCATGAGATAAAGTTTGGAAGTTAGGGACAAAACACGGTCTAAATAGTCTAGATTATACTAATGGAAGCTTGGCCAAACAGCTACAGGGAAAAGAGTAGATAGCCATGAATGTGTTCTCTGTAAATGATCTTAGCTTTAAAGCCAGTGCTGTGAGGGTCTTGCTTGTTACATTTCATGACCCTTGATTGAAAGCCCAATAAGGGCAGCTATTTATTTAGTTCATTTCATGGGGCCTAAGAATATCTTTAGAAAAGATCAGAATATTCCTCAGACCCCTGGAACAAAATACACAGATCTGACCTGTGGTTATGTAAAGGATGAGACCAACATTCAGGTAGATAACCCTGACCGCACATCAGGTCCAGCTGTACAAAGATACAGTAATGGATGCACGATGAGGTTGCCGGCGTTCACACCCATGTTTTCCCCATTCATACACATTTTGGTCTACACTTTAGATGGTGTTTGCTCTGTGCTCTGAAATGGATTTTTACAAGGTCTGTGGAGTTTCTGCATGCTGTTTCATATGTTTTAGTACTGCCGATGTTCACTTTTGCATGTGTTTTATTTTATTCCCCTAATAGTCTTAAAAGTAGGACAAGAATTATTTAAAGGGGGAAAGAGATTATTATTTCAGTTTAAGAGTCCCAATAGGATAGAGGGAACTTGGAAAGTGTAAAGAGTTCTCTACTCCTATTAAGTGTGACTCAAAAGCCACCCCTGGTTTTACACCATCTCTATCTGCAATTTTCTTTTTCTCTAGCATGCTTTCTCGGACTTGCACAGCAGCTAATCCCCATAAAGCAGAAGCCACACATGAAATTTAAATTCCAACACATTTGCTCCAATTCCTGCAGGACACTATCTCCCCCCCTCTCCATGATCATATTAAATTAAACACATGGAATGGGGTCAACCTTTCCCTCCAACATTCATATCTGGATGGAGTCCCAGATTGAACAAAGAAATGCATAGAAAAGCAGGTATGATCAGATGTGGACTACCTGGGCTATGCTTTTATGGTTTTTACAAATAACACTTCATAGAGGGAAAAACATTATGTACCTAAGGAGAGGACATCGAATTACGCCACATTACAGTCTATTGGGGTTTAAGTAAATGTCAAAGCATGTATGATGTGTGCATCTATGCATGTGAGGAATTCCAGAGACTCCTCGAGAAGGGTCAGGTTTATGTTTGTTTTGAAAAATGTTCAGGTGTTACAAGGTTTTTTTGTCCCCCGGTCCTTTTAGCCAACACTGGGAGAGAAAGACACACAGGCTTGTGAATAAAGCTATTCTGCATTACTCTACTAGAGACATGGGACCCAGAAATGGAAGTCTGAAAAACACCAAAACCTGGATTTTACATTCTTTTCCTTTTAACCCAGAATGTCAGAGACTTTATTGAATCACAAAGAAAGGTCAGGTGTAGGTGGGCTCCAAGGGTAGGCTTAGTAAATTCTTCCTTTGGTCAGTATTATCTAAGAATCTGAAAATGTTTCATTAATTCACTTGGACATGGTTCCTCTCTCTCTCTCTCTCTCTCTCTCTCTCTCTCTCTCTCTCTCTCTGTGTGTGTGTGTGTGTGTGACAGAGAAAGAGAGAGAGAGAGAGAGAGAGAGAGAGAGAGAGAGAGAGAGAGGGGGGAAGAGCATTTAATATTAGAAAGGGAGAAAATTTCTAATCAAATTAAAAATAAAAGAGCCAGTAGCTTGTTTAATGTACAAGAAACCAGAGAAGTTGGTGTTAAAACCATAGCAAAAGAGCTCAGCAGACAAATCTGGAATGGGTTGGCATTGGCAGGAATTAGCCAAAACAGGGAGTAGTGAGGACCCCAGTGTTGTCGGTCAGAAAATATTTTAGTGTAGCTAGTTTCAAAAGCAATACAAAAAGCTGATAACATATTCTAGAGATTTTTTTTCTCCTCACAAATATTATATATTCTTTAACCAAAGCTAACCATTTTTCCAGCAAGAAAATAGATCAATAAAATACTAATTAGTATTGAGAACAAAATATTGCCTCTATTTTATCAGCATGAGTGAGCCACTTGACTATGATTTGAGCAAGAAGAATACATTACAGAAAATGTACAAAGTTCATTTATATTTTATATAATGTGTTTTCATTTAAGTCAATACTATCTACTATTATGCCCCAAAATGCTTCTGAATAGAAAATGTGTGATTTAGCATAGTTTGTTTCTAAGAGTCTGGGGCAAAACATGTGAGTTAGCAGGGACAACCTTCAAGTTACTGGCCTGATCTCTGCTTCTGGTGCTAGATGAGATGTTGTTATTTTTATATCCTAACTGTTCTAAATAATTTCTACTATATTTTTTTATAACTTTGGTCATATGGTATACATCCTGTCACATACCTACAATCCCAACACTTGGGAGAGTCGGGCAGAAAGATAATAGGTCTGTGGCTCGTCTGAGCTAACTAGTGGCATCCTAGCTAAAAGTTAAAAAAAAAGAGGTGGGGGAGGGGAGAAAGGCATACCTAGCCAAGACACTGACTTTGAAGATGCAAGCTGATATTCTGCCTATGGTCCAGGAAGGATATTGCTGAATCTATTTAAGGACTTAACATTAGTCCAATTTTCCCATTTCCTGACTTGATGATGATGATGATGGATGGGCTCAAGTCTCCCCTGGACTTCTTCAAATCCTCTCGAGATGAGCCGTCGGCATCAAGGAATGCTCACCCCTGCCCCTCTCCAATACAAAATCGATATGAATCTGACCATGGATTCTGTATCAGGTGGCTCCTGACTGCCTGCTGTGGTCTACCACTCCCTTCTGGGCAGCACGGTCCTGCCGTCTTTGAGAACTGTTTCTGTCCAGGAACAGAGTCAGATTTCTCATTAGTCTGTGAAATAGCTGCTGGACGAGCTGTATTCTCAGCTGAAATTCCCAGCACTGGGTGAGTCATGACCAAGATCCTGTTGAAGCCAGCCTGAGCTGCATTCTGTGTGTATGGCCACAGGGGGGTAAAAAAAAAAAATCTAAAGCTTAACATTTGGATTCGGGCTGCATTCAGATGCATCCACTGGACCTTTGGTGCTTGATCATCTGAGGGGTTATTGGAGTGCTCTACTTTTAATTGTAAGTCATTGAAATCCACATAAGAATTATGACTGAAACCAGGAGCCTGGCGTTATAATAGAATCAGAATTTTTATGTTTTTTTTCTGTGAAGGAAGCAAGGAAGTTAGAGCCACTCAGTAAGCTCTGAATAAATCATGTCCCTGGCTCCAGTGCACAGGGACCCAGCATTTCCTCTGTTAGGCCCAGCTGATGGACCTCTATAAAAATCTTAGCAGGCACTTAGGGCTCAGCAGGAGCTCTGTTGGGATGAAATCACGGAGCACTGGAGGACAGCATCCCATGGCAACTGTCAGTCGCATAGGAACAGAAGGGAGGCCTAGGGTTTGTGTTTTCTCTGGGAATGGCCTCTGGGATGGAGAAGCCTTATTAAATTTCAAAGACCCAAGTACTAAGACTCTAGGGAGGCTTTCTCTTCTGATATACTGGGTAGGAAAGCAAGCCATTTTCTTGTTGGGAAACAAACCTTAGCAGACCAATAGGGGTTATTGGTAGGCATATTTGGCTCCAAATACAATGGATGAGGGAAAAGGAGAAAAAGAGGTTAGCCCTAGCGTCCATTCTATGTGCTCCCTGGCCCACAGAGATATAAGCAAGGCAGTAGTTCTGCCTCTCCGACCACAACAGAGTATATTCTAGACTATAAGCAAACATGAATCCTTTCTCCCTTAAGTGTTTCACAACAGCACCAAAGTAACTCATTTAATAAAATTCCTACTTCTGTTTTAACACTCACAACATACTAAGGCACGGGGCTCTGAGAAATAATTAATTAACTAATCTGTGGATTCCAGAATTGCCTTCTTGTATCTGCACACAGTACCCAGTGTACATTAGCAGGAGGATGAGAACTGCTGTACTAGATAGGTGGGGTTAGGATTCTTGGGAGGCAGTCGTACTCTCTGGCAACAGAGAATGAAAGCCCCTTTCATGGTTTTCTGCAAAGAGCAAAGGAGAAACATATTGAAATGAAATAATCACTTGAAGAAGGAGCTACATTAAGGGACCAAGACATTTTTGCTGAGGTCACAAATCCCAGATCTTTAAGTTCAGATAAGGTCACACTCTGATCACTTGGGTTGTATATGACCTTGACTTTATTTAATATTAAAAAAAACCTACAATAAAAATCCACTGTGGAAAGATAGAAGACATGTCTAATGGACATAAGTTTTATATTTCTAGTACCTTCAACACATCTTGTCTTTATTGAATATCATAATACATGTGTTATCTAGAATGGAGAACTAGGCTAGTTTACTTCTGTCATTCATATTTTATAATTAGGAATGACATGTAATATGTGGACATTTGGAGGTTTTTTAAAGAGCCCATTTTAAGCCAAATAAAACCTTCAATTAGCACAGATTTGAGTTAAGTCGGCAGCTTGTGAGTTAAGGAGGGAGGACTCAATGTCAAATGCCATTTCTTAATTTAATAAGCATGAAATGTTTCTCCTTTGCAGTGGTAATCTCTGGGATTTCCTGGTACTTGTATTTCACCTCAGAGAATTCCCAGAACCCCTACACATATCAGCTTTGCTTTTCCCACCTTCGGTGTGATTAGCTCCGTGAATATCTTTCAAAATTCAAATATCTTCCAGGATAGGAAGGAAGACAGAGACTACTAAGCAACAGATAGATACTGCTGGACATTTGCCATAAGTTTACTAGAGCAAATATTGTAAGAAAGCTAAAAAACACTAATGTAGAAACAAGATTCCTGCCACAAATGGTTATTTTTAAAGATATCCATTCAAAATCTTTTCTATCTTTGCCTACATAGCCTCACTGTGGTGGGTAGATTTTTTTGTCAGCTTGACACAGGCTAAGGGTACGTGAAAGGAAGGAACCTCGATTAAGAAAACGCCTCCATAAGCTAAGGCTGTAGAACATTCTCTTAATCAGTGATTGATGGGAGAGAGCCCAGCTTATTGTGGGTAGTACCATCCTGGGTTCTCTAAGAAATCAGGCTGAGCCAGCCATGAGGAGCAGGCCAGTAACAGCACCCTTCTATGGCCTTGACATGAGCTCCTCCTTCCAGGCTGGTGCCCTGATTGAGTTCCTGTCCTAGCTTTGTTCAAGGATGGACTACAATGTAGAAGTTTAAGCCAAAGAAACCCTTTTCTCCCCAGTTTGCTTTGTGGTCATGGTGTTTCATCACAGCAATAGAAAACCAAACTAAGATACTCACTATAGTCTTTCTCTTCAACGCCCCTGGCTCCTTCTCTACTCTTGTGCGTCCTACGTATTCAAGAGCGTGTGTGGTACCAGTAAATCCACCTTTACTGACATCTTCTCTTTCTCCTTGGAGCTCATAGCCTGAAAGTAGAAGCATACATTTGGAAATGAAAATCAAATAGGATAAGCACTTGGCCCTCTGACTCCTGGAGGAAATGATTTTCTGAACCTCATTGTTAAAGTCCCAAGCAAAATGGAAGATGCCCTTAGGCGATGCAAACCTTTTCACTCACTCGAGGTCAATAGTTTGCATCAAGAAGGATGCAGAATGAGTGGCCCTTCCACTACTCAAGACATTAAATTGAGACTTTTGGCATAAATCTCTAACCCCAGGAACTGGGAGACTTAGACAGGACAATCACAAAATCAATTTCAAGGAAAACCCCATCTTAAAATGAAAAGTAAGAGGAGGGCTAAGAATAGTTGGGAACCGTAGAGCTGGCCTAGCACGTGCAAGGTCCAACTCCCAACACCTCACAAGTCAAAAAAATACATCTGTGACTTATTCTTTAACACAGAAAAAGCCCTTAATAGGTTATTAAAATACAAACCTTTTGCCCTAGGAACATACATAGGCAGCGCACTTGGAAAGATTCTTGTTTGCTTGCTTTCATTGGGACAAAAGCCCTCATCGTTTCGTTGCTCTCTTTGCAGGTTCCCTTTGGCCTGTCAGCCTCTGAGCAATGGTAGCCTCATGCTCTTTTGGCCTTCAGTGAGGAGCTAAGATTGTATTCATGTTCATACCCAGGTATCAGAATCACAGCACAAAGCATGTGCTGTCTGATAGGTTTTAGGAACTTCCGGTATTCTTCCCCTCAAGTGTAAACATCTCTGATACAGGAGCTTTGAGGAGATGAAGCCTTAGGAGGTGGATCTTTAGGGGCAGAATCTTAGAAGGCAGATCCTTAGAGGCTTAGGGGACAGAGACTGTAGAAGACGGTGAAGTCATAAGGAATAGGGGTTGACATGAAAGAGAACTCACAGGACCTTCAGCCTCTTGCTTTCCCTTTTCTCCACATTAGAACGTGCTAACCAGGCGCCCCATGAAGTAGAGGACAGGTTCTGATCAGGATCAGTTAATGCCTCAATCCTGAACTTCCTAGCCTCCCAGCCAGTAAGAACGAATTTGCAATATTTTTTATCAGTTTCCCATATGTGCTATTTTATTATAACAGCTCAAGTTAAAATAAAGACTATCAATTTTTAAAGAAACAGGGGTCTCACTATGTTGCTACAAATGGCCTTGAACTTTTAGACTGAAGATATCCTCCCGCCAACTTTCCAAGGGATTGGTGTAATAGGCACACACCAACCACTCCAAACTTCAGTTAAAAAAACAAAACAAAACAAAACAAAAAAACCCAGAAGCAAAGTAAAAAAAAGACCTATGAGATGGCTTAACAGCACACCAGCTACCAAGAATAGCTGTGAGGACAGAGGGTTCCGGCTTGATTCCCAACAACCACATAGCAGCTCACAACTGGGTATAACTACACTTCCAAGGAACTTGATGCCTTCTTCTGGTCTCCATGGACACCAGGCATGTATGTGGCTCACTGATACGCATCTAGCCAAACACCTATACACGTTTGTTGTAGATTTGGTCTAATGTTTATATCATGCTGAGGTCAATTCCCAGCAACCACATGGTGGCTCAGAACCATCTGTAATGAGGTCTAGTGCCCTCTTCTGGCCTGCAGGCATACATGCAGGCAAAACACTGAATACAAAATAAATAAATTAACCAGGAGGACTGTAGGTCTGGGTCTGGGGCCTCCAGATGGAATACAAATTTAGTAAGTGATGAGTCAGGAATATCGGAGGGGAGAGTGTATTAGCCTCATAGAGGTCAAAAAGTGGCCCAGCCATTGAATATTTAAATATGAGGGTGAGCGTGAATGTCTTTCATTCAGGAACCCAAAACACTTCCTCCACAAAGGCCACACCTACCCCAACAAGGACACACTTCCTAACTACCACTCCCCAATAATCAAGCATTCAAATATATGAGCCTTTTGGGGGAGGGGGAGTCAAGAAATAGAACAGTTCGTTCTGGAGAATTTAACCTTCTCATTCTCTCCTACCTGTAGGAGAGGGCCAGTGCAGAGCTGCTTGTCTTCTGCACCCCAGCCCACCCCCATGTTCAGCTGCTGGCTATCACCTTGGTAACCATGATTTTGGCAAGGTAGAACAAAGGAAGTGGAGCAAAAGCACATCTGCGCAGGCGTCCAGAAGCCCCACTGGTAGAGCAAGTCTCAGAGCGCACGTAGTAAAGACGCCCAGTTCACACTGCAAACTGCCATCTAGCAGTGTGCCTCTGGCTTCTGTTAGTGTGATCCTTCTCTGGTCTATAAAATGTACCCTAAAATTAATTTCAGAATGGTGGCCTCACCCTCTTCTGCTTCTCACTCGACTGCTAATTCAGCAGCCCCTAGGGAGCAGAGTCCGAAAGATCAGGGCTCACAAGCCCATCTTCTCGGGCTTAGCAACTGTTCCTCTCTGTCACCTTTTCTCAGTATCACATCTACAATCTCCAAACATTAGTTGAGGAGAACAGTGACAGTGCACAGCCCAAAAGTGACAAAGGCTTGAGGCATACCCCTGAAAAAACCAACCTGGAGAAGTGCAGACTCTATGATGTCCTGAGGAAATTAACTTCTGTACCTCCATTAGTTGTCAAGCCCCAAGCAAAGGGGAAAATGGACTCTCTCAGCATTGTCCTGGTCTGAACTCACTGGATAATATGTGATTAGAGGTTTTGAGGTATAGCCACCCTATAGCCATCTCTCAAAAGCAGGTAGGCAAGATGCTGTCCTCTGTGGCTTTATGGGAAGAGGGGATCTGTCCTTGGTTGGCCACAGGGGTGGCCGGTTACATGGGGGGGGAGGGAGAGGAAAAGAAAGATTCATCACCTTGTGCATTGGGGAAAAGAGACCAGGGGACTACATCTTCTTTGACTAAGACAGCAGGGCCCAGTAAAGGACCAGGATGCTTTGGTTAACCTCAAGGAACAAGAAAATCCTACCACAGTCCGGGCCAAGAAGATGACAGTAACACCTTGGTGAATCGCAGCATAACTGAGGTTTCTGCTCCTGTGAACAGCATTCCATACAGTCCCCTGGGCACTGATTCCTAATCAAGCCTGTTGTGGTTTGTAGGCCTTAAAGTCTTACAACCAAGCTATAATCCCATAATTCTTTGGCACAAGATGGTAGTCTCAGACAAGCTTTCATTCTAACACTTTATTTTCTGGCTTTTGCTTGCTCGTGAATTACCCCATAAAATATTGGGAACATATTTTTGATCCTTTGTGATTCTTCCTAAATATCTGGGGCTAACAGCAGACACAGTTCTTGGGATTAGGGGGTGTCATTTGATGCACTGAAGCCTGGAAAATAGTGTCTTTCGGTTGAAGTTAGTAAGACGAAGCTTCTAAGAGCTCTAGCTCTCAGGATCTTCGGGTGCAAAACTAAAGTTTCATTCCGTATGTAAATAGTACATGGGCGTAAGTTTTCTTCAAGTGGAACACTCTTCTTCAAGGTGTAGCATGGTCATTTTGTGGGTCAGAGCCCCCAGTTAATTGTTCCTGCCTTCAATGCTTGTTTTCCTCTCTGAGCCCCTGCTGTTTGAACAATGGTTTACAAGCCTATGTCACTTAGCACACGTTTGCTGTTAGAAGTAGGCATCAGTCCAGCTACATTAAAGTGGAGTGTCTAACATGGATCTGGAAGCTCACAGACTTGTACAAGGCCTAGAAGGGACTTCAGACAGAACTCCTAGCAGCACTCCCTGGAGGACCTCCTAACTGGTCCAAGCAGGAGAGGACTCTGTCCCTGCCACACTGAAACAAATGGCACTGGGGTTATCCAGGGGTTGATGGCTAGTCACAGAGCTGAAATTCAATGTTCGGGGAGCTTTTGCTACTGCCTCTAGCTCCCTCTGAGGCCTACCAGTTTAGTGCAGGGATGTAAAGAGCCCAACCCCTTCAAGCTAGGTTGCTGGCATCAGTAAGTGTAGCAGGGAGCAGCTGGCTCCCATCTCACCCCTGCCAAATCTCAGACTATGAGATTTTCCCAGGTCTCAAGTAGCACTCATTTTTTTTTATTATTTCCTTCTGAAACAGTCTGGCCGTTAGCCTAGGCTGGCCTTGAACTCCTGCTTCGGCCTCTTGTGCTGAGTACACTTGGACAGTGTTTGCAATTACTGGCCTGAGTCACCACACCTGGCTAACTTGAGCTTGATTGGGAGCATCTCGTGTGCATTTCCAACTCTACTAGAAGGCATCTAAGAAAAGTAAGCATATACCTTTCTATGTTACTTAGCATGGAGAAATACAAGGAAGAAGCAGGTAGTTGATGAAGATTTTACCATGACAACCATGTGGTACCATCAGTTCTTGTTTCGTTCCTCACTCTCAAGTTTGTTAAAATAAACACCTCTATGGAACACAAGATTACTGTTCAGTCTGCTGGCTTCTGTGTAGCCGGGAAGGATGCAGGCTCTGAAATTATAGATGGATTTCCTAATCATTTACCAAACGAGGAAATGGCTTTCTTCATTAACAGATCGAGTTCTTTAGCAGACTTCGTGTTTTGGATGCCTGTGGATCTTGCAGCAACTTGAAGCACATACTTAGAACATTTATGATCACTGGGCAAAGAGTCATGGAAGAAACAGTTAAAGGCAGACTGTGCCGACTCCTATGTGCACTGACTCCCAGGCATGACTCCATCAAGAGCAAGACATTGATCTATGGCGTCTCTCTCTATTTTATCTTTTTTACTAAAAGCTGACTTGCAGAAAAAAATAGCTGAGCATTTCAGCATTATAATGAGTATAATTATAGCTTATCTAAACTTAACTTCAAGAGCTTAAAATAAACACATGCTACAATCTAACGACAGCATATTAAGTTTCTATCTGTAGCAAAAAAACATCTACATCTTTTCTTTCCCAGTTATAAGCAGGCTGTCTCTGGTAGTCATTGGAAGAAGTCCATGAACAAAAAGCATCTGAATATTATGGAAAAACCACACCATCAAAGATGTTTAAACTGAGAATGACTCTTAGAAAGTGGGCACCCATGAACCAGAGGTACTGGGACATGTGCAGGACCACACGTCAGGAAAACAGGAAGGCCACATCAGAAACTCAGGTCTTTTGAACAGTGCAATCCTCCCTTTAACACATAGCAGGTCAGGGACCTAGGTTTTGCCAAAATCAAGCTTCCATCCCATGGAGAAGAAAAATGTTCCAAGTATATTTTCATATACAGTGCGCTCCTGAGTACATTCTGAGACAGTAGGTGGCTTTGTCATTGTGTGATGCCACAGGGTGAAGTTATACAAAATTAGAGGGCCATGGTGATACTGGACCATCACTAATTGAAAAACTGTATGTAGGTCATCGCTGAACTATTACTTGGAGGATGTAAGACTGCTGCAAGGCCATCACTGTATATGTAAAGCTTTACTCACTGTAATCACAAAACACATGTACACAGACGACCCTCTGGCTGAGCGATGGCTTCAAACAAGTGTTAACAAGAGCAATCGTGACAACAGAAGAGGTCCCAAAGTCCCCATAGCTGAGCAGTTCTGGGCATTCTATTCTATCCATACAATAATATACTCAAGACACTTATACACATAATGCATATCTGCATTTTTTAAATGGGGTCATTTCAGTGAAGGGTTATCAGTACTCCCCTCTGTGATGAAGGATTGGGAGAATGGGGATCTTAAATGCCACCCGTTGGCAGTAAATGTTATGCTGGTGTGATGAATTGTTTCCAGGAATTAAAATATCATAGATTTAGTCCTTCTGGGAAGGGAGAACACACAGCATGCTTAGAGAAGGCAGAAAAGATTGTGTAGCAGACATGTCAATGGGACACTGCCCAGGACGAGCAAAGAGACCTCCCATTAGCATCTCTCTAGTGCTTGGAGGGCTTTTAATCTTATTTTCATTGAATTTAGTAATTGTTCATAACTGCAAACCCAAAGTCCATATCGATCAATGGAAAAGAAGACAAAAACCAGATGATCCAGTGATCTATAGGAAAGCTATTTTTTCCAAATGTCTCCTCGGCTCTCTCTCAGCGTGTCTAAACTTATGAATGTCAGGAGCATAACAGGGGGCCTTCCTTCCCTCTTGGGGGAAACATCTATGGTGATTGTGTATTTTAAGGTAATGTGCTTATTAAACAGTCTCAATGAATATGACTGAGAAAAACAGCAGCCACTCAGTCTGTATTCATGTTACTTCCCAAGACTAAAAGAGAAAAGCTGGTGTCCCTCATAGTAACTGTGAAAGAACACTAATTATCTTTTTATTTGGTTGTTTTCAGAGTTGAATCATATTTATTCACTCAACCAAAGTTTCAGAGAGTCGCAGATCCATAGTGTAGAGGGTAATTGGACAGGGCTAAAGGTCTCTTCACAGCCTCAGAACCCCTGAGCCTTGGCCTTGACAGTGCTGGGATCCTAACTGGAGAATTGTATTTGTCTCCCTATCTCCAGTGGTTAAGATTGGAGTAGGGATGGGGTTAGGGGTCACGGTAGCACTGATCAGCAGAACCATGGATGTTAGTAACTTCATAAAAAATAATAATAATTAGTCCTTCCATTCTCCACTTTCCTTAAGACCCAAGGTTCTTCCTCTCCTCCCAAACCTCGCTCATTCCTCAGCAGTTCAGTGTCTCTCAGTCTCCTAAGAGACTGAAAAACTTCAGCCAGACAAGAGTGTGGTGAGCAGGGACCCCACAAGAAGAGCAGGGTTGTCCCCCCTGGTTGACTACTCCTTGGACCCTCCTCAAAGCCCTGAGGCCCCTGCTAGGACCCCTGCTTTTACTGAATGCCTATTGGAACTGATGGCTGAGTCCCAATGTCACCACATAGAGGAGCAGGGGGCTACTTTCCACACATGAAAGATCTCCTCAGACTAGACTTAGTCCTAGTCTGGCTTCTTGAGGTAAAAGAAGAGCTCTTGAGCACTAACCATTGACACTAGTGCCACCACATGGAAGCCCAGTGGTTAGTTTCCCTCTGCTAATGAGCAATTCAGAGAATTGTTGCTAAGGGTTAAAGGTCAAATTCAGAAGCAAAGATCTGAGTCCCCTACACACCTGCTGATACTTGAGCCCCCAGCCATCTTCTTCTTGCTGGGTCCCCAAACTTTACACCCCTGATTGCTCTCAATGGTGGTTGGTAGGGTACCATAGTATACAGCCCCTCTTAGAGAACAAAATCTTGCTGCTTGGCAGGAAAATGGCCTTTCTGAAATTTTCCATTAAGAAAAGAGAGAATTGGCCAATTGGAAGGATGCTGAGAAGACCTAATGAGATAAAGAGGGAACTGTGGGGGTTGACAGAGAAAGATGGACCACGAAGAAAAAGCTTCTTTTGAGATGTCACTGAAAGCAGGGTTCAGGTTCCACCGTTGTGGGGGAAGGGAGGTCAGTGTCTTAAACATGTAGAGATGAGATGAGTTCACATTGATTTACTGTGTTAAGAACTTCACATGAATCATTTCTTCCAATCCTTTTTAACCAGATTTATAAGATAGGGACTATTAATGAGAGGTGATATTTTAATATTTATGAGCCCCCTGGGAATTCTTTTAATTACTTTATGTAAATTCACCTTTGAGTCATCTGACCCTGTGGTGGAGACATGGTTTAGTGGAAAGGGAGAGGGTGCGAGGATGCTAAATGGTTTGTCTGAAGCTCTACACTGCTAAGTAGAAGGGCTGGATTTTGAACTTGGGCAATCTTGATTACAGAGGCTGGCCTATGCCACATTGCCAGTGATTAGGAAGATGCTAATGTGACTGCATTTGTTTCCCCTTTTCTAAGCAAGGAAAATTACCACATCTTCATCCATCCATGTGTTTCGCCAGTACATGTTAGTGGACTGTCAGGGAACCAAGATGGACTGTTTTTGCTCTTGAGTTCTCATCCAGGCTTGGCTCTGGCTCATTTGTCCTCCCCTTCCTACCCTACCCTCCACTCTCTTCCCCTCCTCTCTTCTTCTATTCCCTCAGCTCCTCTCATCTCTTTTCTATTACTTCTCTTTTTTATTCTACTTTCTCCCCCACTCCATCCCTTCCTTATAAGAAAGCTTGTCATATAGCCTAGGTTATCTTCAAAGTCCTGCTCTCCCTGTTTAGATAGAAGTCAGTCACATGGAGATCCTATGAAAGCATAGTCAGAGAAAGGTCCAGTCGATCAAACTGGTGAGATCGAAGCACGCGTTTCAGAAAGAAAATTTCACACGAGAGAGAGCTGGTCAGAGGGTTTACAGGATCATGTTTGGCAAAACTGAGAAAGGTAAGGATGATGGATTAAGCAGAGAAGGAGAAGACTGGGCTAGTGTCGGATGTGCAGCTGATAGCTAGCACAGGGTTTCACTGTGTAAGACAGGAACCAGTGAAAGAGTCAAACTGAAAACTGAGATGATCTGACTTACCTTTAAAGAATGCTTCGCCAAGGGGAGCTTTTCCCTTTGGAATTAGAGTCTTAGTTAAAAGGTCTTTAGCCACGCAGTTGTACACCATTTGGATCTGACACTGGTTGCTGCTGCCATTGTGACTGAACCTTAAGAATCTGCAGCCAGCAGTCAGTTGGGGGTAGCTGCTCTAGGGTGATTTTGGCTTGGTTGAGGCCAGTTTCAGTGGTCCATCATGTTCCAAGGCTCATTCTTAAAGCAAGAGGTAGGGACTGCGAGGCTGAGAACAAGAAAAGGATTGAATGCATGGACAATCATAGCCCTAGATCAGGACTTGTAATACTTACAATGTTGCCTAGTTGAATTGGCCCAAGGTCATCCCAAGGTCAAGTATATTCTTGGCATCGGAAGTAGAATGTGTATTGTGATGTGAATCAGAGGTGCATTGTCATGGGCACAGTTAGAGAGGAGGGGAAATAAATGGGAAATGATTTGTAACTACTCTTCTACAAACCCTTGCCAATCTAGTTCCAGGTTCTAGCATCAAGACACTCCTCTTGAAATTTGGCAGCCTGTTTCTGGATTATAATATGCTTCTCTACCTATGTGAGCATTTCCCAGCTCCTTCTTCATCTTGTGAAACCATTCCCACCTGTGCCAATGCCCCCTCTTTGAATGAGCATCCACCCTTGCAGGTAAAGCCTTGGATAACACATTAAAGCACTTAAGCAAGGGACTGGCGTGTAACAAGCGTTCAATAAATGGCCACCATTACCATTACTCCCCTTCAAGTTACAAGGCATCTGAACATGTTCTCTAATTATTTTTAAGCAGTGTTCTTGTCAAACTCAGCTGCTATTCCCTTAATGAGAAGAAGATGTCTTCGCATCTCTCTATTCGAACAGTCGGAGGCGCATAATGAGGACTCAATAAAATCCTGTTAATTATTAAGAGCGGATTTAAAGTCTAAGCAGATCTTTATAGCCTGGAGAATATAGTAAATACTTAAAATGTCTCCCAGCCACATAAGTCTGGAAAAGTACCCATGTTGGGAAGAATAGTGAAACGATATTTTTTTTTTTTACCTTAAAGAATAGATATGAGCCCTTTTCATCATTTTTATAACCATCTTTTTATTGGCTCTTACAGGAGACCTATTCGATTTGGGCATTAGTTAGTTAAAGAACCATGACTGTCTATTGTCTCATCAGTTTAGCTCTCTGATTGGGATGTTAGCACAAGGCTTGCTCTTTAAGCTCAACTTGGAAGAGACAAAAGAAAATACAGCATCTCAAAACTGAATGGTCAGCGGTGACCAAAATAAAAAGCAAGCATAAAAATTACGGGCAAACATTAGCAAGTATTTTTAATTTACGGTAGCATCAACACTTCAACTGAATTTTCAGTAGTTTAAAATAGGGTGTGTGCTTTGCCGTGAATCAATCATTAGCAGCATTAACCCACTTCTACTGCTACAGTTCGAATTTGACGGTCCTATCCTGGCACTAAGACAGATTGTCCTTCTGCATCTTAAGCTCTCCTCATGGCTTCCCCTTTCAATTCACTCTTCTTGCTGCCCAGTTAATCTCCCGAGAGTAATAGGTTCATCATTACCAGAGCTTGCTTCGCAACATGCAGTTATTCCATTCAACCTCAGGAATAAAAGTGAAAAAAAAAAAAAAAACCTTAGCATTATACTTAAGACATGTCAGAGTTTGGGTCTGGAAGTTTCCTGAAGACTTGTGTGTCAAAAGCTTGGTCCCTAGCTGAGAGTGCTTTTAGGGAACACTAGATTCTACTGGAAATAGGAGCCAATTGTAGGATGTAGCCCACTTGTGATGTGTTTTGAAGGATATAGTTTGTCTCTCTGTCCTGCCCTCCTTCCTCTCCCTCTTTGCTATAAGGAGAGTGGCTTTGCTCTCAGGTCCTCATCACCATAATGTTCAGCCTCAGCTCAGGCCCTGTGTGATTGGAACAAGCATGGTGAACCAAACCCTTTTGAAATGCCAAGTCAAACTCTTCCCTCACCTTTTCTGATACGTTGTCACAGTGACTAGACCATTCCTCCACTTAATTACCTCACCCTACCTTCATTGTGTTTCCTTTACTTTCCCCTGTCTTCGACAACTCCTCAGACAGCTGCCCTAGTCTTCTGGCCCTTCTCAATACATTGGCTGTGTTTTCTCATTTGAGAGAAAGGAAGATCTTTCTCAGAGTTCCTGTCAGCCCAACGTTGCTGCCTCCTCTCTACACACACAACTCTCATGCTTCAGCTCAGTCCACACTCACACTAACAACACATGGCACTCTCTCAGGAGTGGGGGAGGCATCAGACACAAACCCAGGACGGGTTCTCATTTTTCCTTTAGCAGAGGTCTGATGGTTTATTGCGCTGCGCATCTAGTGGAGAAAATGTAATGTTTCCATCCCCACTGTGACCTGAGCCCCAGCTTCATGCCAGATCATACAGACAAAGGGGCAGCAACAAACTTTCCTGTTGTCTACATTGTGTCATTTCCCCCTGTCATTCCTTGGAGCAAAAGAAAGTCATTTTTTTCTGAGGAGAAGAGGAGAAAAAACTTTGAATTTACAAGTTTTATTTAGAATGGTCTTCCTAAAGATCTCTGCACAAGAAATGTACATTATGTTTTGAAGATATATTGTGCCTCTTCTCCTGGAATTCCTAGGCTTTATGACACCACCCCATATAACATTTATGCTTTATTTTCTTACTAGGTTTGTTTCCACTTTCTACTTTGGTTTGCATTGCTTCTATTGAAGCATTCATTTCTCTGATTCTTCTTTTGGCCGTGTTTACTCACTCCTTATTGTCCCCACCCTATATGCTCTATGCTTTACAGCAGTGGTTTTTAACCTTCTTAATACTGTGACCCTTTAATACAGCTCCTCATGTTGTGGTGACTCCCCCACCATGAAATTATTTTTGTTGCTAATTAACTGTAATTGTGCTACTCTTATGAATCATAAATATCTGTGGTTTTTTTTTTTGATGGTTTTAGACAGTAAAAGGCTCATTAAACCACCACAAAGGGGTCATGGACCAAAGGTAGAAGCACTGTTCTAAAAGGTATATTTATTACTTTCCTTAAAAAAATTATTGTGTGTGCATAATGTGTGTATGTATCCATACATGGGTAAGAGACAACTTAGTGAAGTTGGTCTCTCCTTCCAGCTTTATGTGGATTGGGAGGAAAGGATCAAAATTAAGTAGTCAAGCTAGCATGACAAACACTTTTATCATTTGAACCATCTTGCTGCCTCCAAAGTGTAGCCAAGATTGGTCTCAAACTCATAATGCCTGCCTCTGTCCTTTCGGCATATCTTACAGCATATATGCACCACCACAACTTGCAATTTTTTTAACAAAAGGTTTTGTTTGTGCTTATTTTTATGGGAGTAAGAGCACCTCACAGGTGAGATCTCACCACTTATAGAAGTATACAAAACAGTACTGCTAAGAACACTCTGATCTACAGTAGATATAGAGGGAATTCATCTTATCTGACTGACACTATGTTGTGTCTATTGAATAGCAAGCCCTCACTTTCTCCTACACATAGTTCCTAGAAGCCCATGCGTCCCTCTCTGCCTGTGTGTATTGCACTGTGTTACATGTACTAAGGATTTGTTCTTCTGTGACTAGCTTGTTTCCCTTGGCACATTGACTCCCAATTTGGTATGTATTGCTTGTATACATCAATGTGGTTCTGTGTGATATTTCAGTACTTGTCCAGGGTGCAGTACAGTGTCTCCTTTTCTGAGGCTAGATAACATACCATAGTGAGGTTATAGTGTGTTTGCTTCTCTTTTATCTTCAGTTGCTGATGGACAGGTGTCTCATTTTCCTATCATCTTGAGTAATGTTACAGTCACTAGTAAACCAAATATTTCTTGAGATCATTATTTCAATTTTTTTGGTTTAAATTCCCAGAAAGAGGTATTTGTTAGACAACAGTTTTGTTGTCTTCATCCTCATTTTTTGGGGAACTGACATAATTTTGTTTCTCTCAGATTGTTTTTGTCATTGGCTTGAATATGTTTTTACAAACATAGTATGATCTAATTTTATATATTCTACTTCTTAGTGTGTATTTTCAGTATTTTAATAGTTACGTGTGTGTGTGTGTGTGTGAGAGAGAGAGAGAGAGAGAGAGAGAGAGAGAGAGAGAGAGAATGTGTTTACTAGAAAGGACCTCAAATGTCATTCCTTGTTTTTATGAGACAAGGTTTTTCATTGGTCTTGAGTTTGCCAAGTCTGTTAGGCTACCTGCCCTGGAAGTTCTAGGAATCCATCTGTCTCTGTCTCCCCAGGACTGGGATTACATTTACCATCATACCATTTGTGGCCACGATTGTTGTCTGTTTTTTTTTTTCTTTATGAGCCCTGGGGATCGAACTCAGGTGCCCATACTTTCAAGGCAAATACCCTGCAGAATGAGCTTTCTTCTTAGTCCTTGAATGCTTCCCTTGCTCTGATGAAATTCTTCACCTGTTCTGTTTCCACTATTTTTTTAACATAGGGTATTTTAAAGGGTTTCTCCACAAGTTGTACTCTATGGGCCATTTGTGGATCTGATTCTATTGGTTATTGTGTCTTTCATTATATCTCAGACTTTGGAGTGTCATATTTTTAAAAATCTTCTATTGTATTCCAGATGAGAGATAACACTTTGTTCCAAAGATGATATTACCACCCCTCTGAAAACATACTCAGCAGCTCTTTGCATCATGCCAATGTCATCTGGATCAGAGTCAGATTATACTTTTTATTAATTGCAGTTCCCTTTTCGTTTCAAGAGATAACACCTGTCTTGAAATATCACACACCTTTTTCCTTTTGTGCTGCTCCACTGTTGGAGATCCTATCTCTCCAAATCAGCCCCAAGATGCTTCCAATTCCCAGTTGTCATAAAAAAGTCCTGTAGGAGAAAACCAGCAGGAGATGGAAATTGGCTTTGTGTTGGAGGCTTCTTCATATTCCAATCTGTCATGCCCAGTCTACACAGCTGTTAAAAACTACCAGGGCTTCTCTCTCCCCTCAAATAATCTATCTAATTTGACAAGCCAATTTTTTTGTTCATAATCAGATTTGGTCAATTCATTTCACCCCTAGGGAGAGTGGTTATTGAAAAATAACTGTCTATACCTGCCTATCTGGGAATGCCTTTTGCCTCTGTGGGATTTATATATTTTTTAACTTCTTCACATTAACAGGTCTCTTGAAGTTCCTATGGGTGTTTTCATTGGAGTAGTGGTCTTTTAGAATCTTAAAATTTAACTGGAAGTGGAATTACTTTTAAAATACATGTTGTTTGTGTGTGTGAGTGCTTTGTCTTCATCTGTGTAGGTGCACCCCATGTGTGTCTGATGCTTCCAGAATCCAAGTGGTCACGATCCTCAGAATAAGCCATATAAGTACTGGGAACCAAATCCCTGTTCTCTGCCAGAACAGTAAGTGATCTTAACTGCTGAGCCATCTCTCCAGCATTTTTCTTAGTAACTTTGGGAATCATCAGAAAATAAAGTTGACAGACCATTCTAGAATATTCTAGAATAGGCACTAAGCTGCGCTTATGTTCTGGTCTACTGACACTGGGAGGAACACTTACAATTTGGTAACTATGGGTTTGACAACTCCGATGATTAGTGTCTTGAAGCTTCCTTAAACCTTGTGTCAGGTAACCCAGTGATGGAAAACAAACCATCATGGTTTAATAGCTGTACCTATGGCCAAGTTTCAATGTGATTGACAGCAGATGCAGCAAAGAACAGCTTGCTATGTTACATTGACCCATCCACACTTCGTAGAACTCACAGGCATTGTGAAGAGACACTGTGACCAAGGCAACTCTTATAAAGGGCAACATTTAATTAAGGCTAGCTTACAGGTTCAAAGATTCAGTCCATTGTCATCAAGGCAGGAAGCACGGCAGCATCCTGGAAGATATGGAACTGGAGAAAGAGCTTAGAGTTCCAAAGGGAGCCCGTATAAGCCTGACATCCTCAGGCAGCTATGAGGAAGCTCTCTTCCCTGTTGGGTGGAGCTTCAAAGTCCACCAGTACAGCTGTGCACTTCTTCCAACAAGGTCACAACTTGTAATAGTGTCACTTTCTATGAGCCAAGCATTATCAAACTACCACAGGCAGTTCAGTCAAACCAAGCCTTAAGAACCACCGTAAAGTGAATATTTACCATCAGTTTTTAATATGTAAATTCCTTTTCTTTACCAATTATGACATTTTGAATAATGAAACCTACGAGATTTTCCCTACTAATGTTTTTTAAAAGTCCATTTAAGGTGATGTGTTTGTTTGTTTTGTTTTTCAGAAAGGGATTCTCTGTGTAATAGCATTGGCTATTCTGGAACTTATAGACTAGGCTGGTCTCAAACTTATAACTCTTCCATATATTCTATGTGAATTTTCTCATTTGGACTACATTTTCCAATATCCAGTGAATATTGATTCTGTAGATTGTCTACAGAAAAGAATTTCTTAAATCACAATGTCTTGAGATAGCTCTGAAGTGAAATGGTTCTTTTGATAACAAATAGATAAGAGTCTTGTGATACACAGACATACACACACATACTTGGGCTTTGTGTTGCTTTAGTTTCATTTGGCATTTCCAGACAATGTTTCTACTAAGTAACCCTTTCTTTTCTTTAAACAAAGTAAATTTACTGATAGCCCTTGATTGTTTTATATGTTTTGGAACATCTAAGAGAACAGTGAAACTATCTGAGTACTTGAGAGACAGCTCTTTTTCAAAAGTCTAAAACTATACAGCAGAGAACTAAGGTCTATTTTCAGAGACTTTGGGCTGCATATTCACTGTGATATAATTTGTTATTACTGAATGCCGTGAAGCTTGTGAACAGGTCAACATTTCTAGCCTTTTACAAAACAGGAAGAACATGTTTGTCTGTTATCATAGACTCTTTGGGAATGACACACATATAGTTTAGAGCACTGCCCCCCCATACACACCATGCACATGTCTTTCCTTCTATTTGGAATCATTTCTAAATATTAACTTGTGTTTTTTGCAAATATTTTCTAATCTTATTGGCTAGATTTGTGTGTCTGACCATATTATCTTTAAACAGAGGGTGCTCTCTTAATTTCTGTAAAATTAGCTGAATCGTTTTACTAGCCACAGTTTACTTTTAGCCATTACAAATGTCAAATTTCATTCAGTTAAGAGAAGCACTAGACTGTCTCACCATTGGTCTCTCACACAAGGCAGTGCTACTCCATGACGTCACCCAGGAAGTTTGCAATTTTTAAAAACACTGTAAAGAATTTTCTCACCTAACAGTTGGTTCTTGAATTTCCAAATTGGTGCATGGCATTTTTTTTTTCTGTCCCTGATTACTCTAGTGTAAATCGGATTTATTTCAAGGTTTTAATTTACATGTTCTTTCTCAGAATTGACGTGACCCCCCACAAAGATATCCCACGAGGCTTGCCATGCCAGATTTCTCTCACAATAGCCTGTTCTGCTAGAATCATGTATTTACTTAAAAGTTAACATACCTAATGTTGGTCCTGCCACAAGGCTGTGAGCAAGGGAGATGCCTTTGTCTTCTTTCTAACCACATCATATTCAATGCTCAGAACACTTTCAACACTTAATACTCTATTGACTGTGGTCAAAGTAATGAAGCATATATTCTTTATATGCGGAATAGGAAAAAAGTCACCTTCGTGGGAACAGAATGGTGATTAACAGGGGCTGGGGCACAAAGTTTCAGAGATGCGAAAGAAAGTAATTCCGCAGGCTTCATGCAGAACAGTAGAACTGTGAGTAACAACATTGTGCTGTGCATCTGAGGGGTAGCAAGGGAGTCCATCTTCAGCATGGCTGCCATGCTGGAGGACATAAAGGAGCTGAGTGAAATAATGCACATGGGCTGTGATTAATAGTTAGCTTGGCGTGATACATATTTGTCAATCTATGTACATACCACAACGTAAGTTTTAGGGCACACCATGTGGCAGTTTTCTCTCAATTGAAATATCTCCGGGAAGGAGTGAGAGGGCCATGATACTTAGAAGGTAAATACAGTTTAAGTGTTTGGGGAAGCTGAAATTTGGAAGGTTCATGATGACCCTGACTGCCTTTTCCAAGCACCAAATACCTACTGGAAGAAGCCAGTAATCCCTGAGGAGATCTAACAGTCTTGAAGAGATCTCTCTGACCTACTGAGCTGTCTCAAGTTGTTAGAAAGTCCCAGGAAGAATGCCGTTTTCATGAGTCATCATCGCCCATACTAGGATAGGTTTCTTGATGTGACTCTTGATCTTGGGAGTTAACCCTTACCCCAATTCCTGTTGGGAACTCCAATAAAAGTTCAATGTCTCATCAAGTTGAACTCTGGTAGAACTATTACTTTGATCTGCCATAGGTTTTTTTTTTTCCTACCATGAGTAGACATGTGTCTTACATCTCCCAAGCAAAAGCTCTCCTACCGTGAGATAAAAGCCCAGCCTCTCACAGCCCCAGCAGCCTGAATTTGGGCAGTTGTTCTACTGTGTCAATCAAAAACATGAAGAATTAATAGAGGGGAGTTCATCAATGTGCTGGGAAAACAAAAACGGGTTCTATGATCCCAAGTGTGGCATGATTTAAGTAGAGAAGATTTGGGAAAGGATAAAAGATATGTGTGTTTAGGCAGTCCTGGTCAAGGTGTGGTTATGTTGGTCATTGTTTTAGTTGTAGTTATGGGAAGTGGCCTGTAGAGGTCCTTATTTCTTGATAAGACAATCAGGTTCTCTCCAGGGGGTGTTACTTATGCTCTAGGTCTAGGGCGCATGTGGCGTCAGCATTATGGTTAATTATTCTCATTTTGAGAGTGGCCTGGTTTTACAGTTCTGCTGTTCTTAGAATCCAAAGTAATTGCAGTTTTAGGACAATGGCTAGAAATTAGGGTCTAGAACAGAATATAGTATGAAGCTGATAGTAAGGTGTTTCAGCCTCAGCAGGAGCTGTTTTAGGTTAGGGAGAAAGACACTCCTTAGTGATTACCATGCCCACACAGTGTTAAAGGATAAACAAAATGAAGTCAGAGATGCTAGGTTTTCCTCCTGTTTTTCATTATCTTGTGGACTCAAATAAAAACCAATGCTCCTAAGCAAAAGTACCAGGGTATGGTTGCTGCAGGAGTCAGGGTTCTATAAAGGAATAGAACTGATAAAAAAAACTATATATAGAAGGGGGATTAATAGAGTGGTTTATAGGCTAGGGTCTAGCTGATCCAACAATGGCTGTTTACTAATGGAAAACCTAAGAATCAAGTATAGATGTCGTGTTGGCAAGATTGGATGTCTCAGCTGGTCTCAGTAGATGCTGGAATCCTGAACATGTAAGCTCTGATGCCAGTGAAGAAATAGACTCATCAGAAAGAGTGAGAGCCAATAGTCAAAGAGCAAAAGCTTCCTCTTCCATGTCCTCTGTATAAGCTGCCAGCAAAAGGCGCAGCTCAGATTAAAGGTGCATCTTCCCACCCCAACTTATCTGGATTAAGGGTGGGTCCTCCCATTATAAATCACTTAATAAAACTAAATCCCTTATAGGAATACCCAGACATTTAGAGTTTTGCTAATTTCTGATGTTGGCAAGTTGGCAAGAATAGCCATCTCAGTTGTAGATACATAATTATGTTTAAATTTTTAATTTTTGTTAAACTTTAGTGAATATAAAAAGGTGTATGTTTAAGCATGTCTCAATTTTATTACATAATAAGCAAAAAGGTGTCTGAATTGACTGGCCCACCCTCTGTTTACATCCTCCTTGGCTTCAAGATAAAAGATGAATTGATGTGAAAACCTGTGATTATCAAGAAACAGCTCGTTTCTTTTTCTCAACAAATTAGGAAGGATTTAAGCATGAATATTAAGTGTTATGGTATTTCTCCAAATTATTTAATTATGTGCATGAAATACTTTGGGAAATATTTAGAATCCCTCTCTCCCTGTTTTCCCACAAAAGGATCTTTTCTGTGTCATGGCAAAGCATAGTAGTTATCAAGAAAATTGCCATGGAATGAAGTCACATTGGCATTACCTTCTATGGCCCTGATCAGTTGTGGTGACTGACGTTTAACCATTTAAACCAGCCTGTGAGGTCCTTTGTCAACAGAAAATGGTGAGGAAAGTTTTCCATGACGTTATCTTTCCATTTTCTTTACAGATGTCCACAAACCCTCAAGTGCTATGCTTGGTTGGTATAGCCTGGCCATATCCCTATCTACCAGGGGCTGAAACTTGTCCAAAGTAACTCCGGAATATCACTGATAGTCAGAAAACCTAAAACACCGCTTATTTATTTCACAAACATGATAGTACCCTGGGGTGAGAGAAGGCTCTGCAGCTGTTGCCAACAACTGGGAAAGGTATTCAGGATAGAGCTACATAGAGTGGGTTTTAAAGGCATTCTCAGAATACTTTGAGATATTGGAAGATATTGCCCACCTCTTCTTGCCAGGAACACTTGACGAGATGCTCAGGGCTGTGGCTATCTCAACCTCAAGATTAATTAATTTGTTCTTTTCCTACAAAAAAGGAGAGGCGTGGCTATCACGGGAGAAAAGGATATATTACATTTATCACTGCAGCAGAAGAGGTGCTGATGGGTGGCGAAGGGAGAAGGTTCTGAGCTTTCTGCTGTCTCTTGGTTCCTCCTCTCTAAGTCTTCAAATACTCATAAGCACAGACCACTTAGGGGAAGCTATTAACCACTCTGTCAGTCTTAAAAGTTATCGTTAGAATGAAATATCTCTTCTTTGTGTGATACTATGTGTAATTCCAAGATAAAATGCCTTCGTGTTTATGGCTTCATTCCACCAAGTCTGAACCGACATAAATCGATTCATGGGAGACAAATGCAAAGGGCTGAACCTCTGCGATGAATAATTAGCTAATCATACAATTTTTACAGCTGGAAGTTATCTAATCAAATGTCTTCCTTTTACAGATGTGGATTAAGTCCTTGGCTCTGCTCTGAGAACAGCCATAAAACTTCTTGGCTGCTTCAAGGAACAATATCAATGACCTCTCATTACCTTCTGCATTAAACGCAAGCCAATGTTGACTGCATAGAGACCTAATAGAAGCCAGAAGTATTTGGCTTATTATATGCTACTTAAATATGTAAGTATATATTATTTTTAATACTTACATGCTGGTATATATTTTTCAGAGCCAAATTTGTTACTTTCTGGTCTGGTGTTTTCTATGATAGACAGAATATAAAGGCGCTTAAGAGCATCCTTCCAGGTCTTGGAGCCTCCCCTTGAGCTGGATCCCACTTTGGGTCTGCCACTGGGCCTTCTTTTCCTCAGGCTTTTCTCCATTTCCATTCCTGCATTTCTTTCAGACAAGAAGAATTATGGGTCAGAGCTTTGACTGTGGTATAGCAACCCCATACCTTACTGGATGCCCTGTCTTTCTGCTGGAGGTGGGTTCAATAAGTTCCCTCTCCCCACTGTAGGACATTTAATCTATGGTCCCTCCTGCTTTGAGTCCTGAAATCTCTGATTCATTCTAGAGGGTCCTCCCAACCTCCTACTTCCCAAGGTCACCTGTTTCCATTCTTTCTGCTGGCCCTGGGGGCTTCAGTCCTTTCCCCCACCCAATACCAGATGATGTTCCCCTCTCCCCAAAACCCATCCCCCTTTCCCTCTGCTGTCCCTCCCTCCCCCTTTGTGGTTGCTTTCTTCTCCCTCCCAAGTGGGACTGAGGCATCCTCACTTGGGCCCTTCAGCTTGTTGACCTTTTTGAGTTCTGTGGCCTGTATCTTGGGTATTTTGTACTTTTTTCTTTTTAGCTAATATCCACTTATTAGTGATAAAATACCATGCATGTCCTTTTGGGTCTGCATTACCTCACTCAGGATAGTATTTTCTAGTTCCATCCATTTGCCAGCAAAACTCAGTATGTCCTCATTCTCAATAGCTGAGTAAGTATTCCATTGTGTCAATGAACCACATTTTCTGTATCCATTCTTCTGTCATGGGACATCTGGGTTGTTTCCAGCTTCTGGCTATCACAAATAAAGCTGCTATGAACATAGTGGAACAAGGGCCCCTGTGGCATGTTGGGGAATCTTTTGGGTATATTCCCAAGAATGGTATTGTTGGGTCTTTAGGTAGATCCATTTCCAATTTTCTGAGGAACCTCCAAATTGATTTCCAGAGTGCTTGTACCAATTTGCAATCTTAACAGCAGTGGAGGAGTGTTCCTCTTTCTTCACATCCTCGCCAACATGTGTTATCACCTGAGGTTTTAATTGTAGTCATTCTGACTCATGTAAGGTGGAATCTCAGGATCGTTTTGATTTGCACTTCTCTGATCACTAAGGACTTTGAACGTTTGAGATTCCTCTGTTGTGAATTCTCTGTTTAGTTCTATACCCCATTTTTTGATTGGGTTGTTTGGTTTTTTGGTGGTAAGCTTCTTGAGTTCTTTATATATTTTGGATATTAGCCCTCTATCAGATGTGGGGATAGTGAAGATTTTTTCCAAATATGTAGGTTACTGATTTGTTCTATTGACTATGTCCTTTGCCTTACAGAAGAATTCCAGTTTCATGAGGTCCCATTTATCAATTCTTGGTCTTGGAGCCTGAGCCGTTGAAGTTCTGTTTAGGAAATTTTCCCCTGTGCCAATGAGTTCAAGGCTTTTCCCCACTTTCTCTTCTATTAGATTGAGTGTATCTGGTTTTATGTTGAAGTCCTTGATCCACTTGGACTTGAGCTTTGGACAAGGTGACCAATACAGGTCTATTTTTTGTTTTTCTACATACAGACAGCCAGTTAGACCAGCACAATTTATTGTAGATACTTTCTTTGTCCATTGTATATTTTTGGCTTCTTTGTCAAAGATCAAGTGTATGTAAGTGTGTGGTTTTATTTCTGGGACTTCAATTCTATTCCATTAATCAACCTGTCTGTCTCTGTACCAATACCGTGCTATTTTTATCACTATAGCTCTGTAGTAGAGTTTGAGGTCAGGGATAGTGATTCCCCCAGCCATTCTTTTATTGTTAAGAATTGTTTTCATAATTCTGGGGTTTTTTTGTTTTTTTTTTTTGTTTGTTTGTTTGTTTTGCCTAGACTTGACACCATTACTCAGGCTATGGGGAATTCACAGAAAGAGACCTATCATGACAGTCCTCCAAAAGACCCAACAAGCAGCTGAAAGAGTCAGATGCAGATATTTGCATTCAACCAATGAACAGAAGCTGCTGACCCCTCTAGTTGAATTAGGGAAATGCTTTAGGAAGCTGAGGAGGAGGGCAACCCTGTAGGAGGACCAGCAGTCCCAATTAACCTGGACCCCTCAGATCTCTCAGACACTGGTTCACCAACCAGGCAGCATAACAAGCTGAGATGAGACCTCCAACAAGTCTGGGTTCAGTCAGAGAAGATACACTTAACCTCAAGAGACTGGAGGCCCCAGAAAGTTTAGAGGTCTGGTGGGGTGGGTGGGGTGGGGACAACCTTGTAGAGACATGGGGTGGGTGGGAAAGAGGTAAAAGATGCGTTGGGAGGGGGCTTGGACCAGGAAGGGAATAAAATCTGGAGTGTAAAAATTAATTAATTAATCCAAAAAAGAACATCCTTCCAGATAATGCCACATTCTAAACCCCTTCAGATTTTAAGATGATCCCCATCAATTTTTCTTTTTCAAACCTTGACTAGCATGCTTCATTGTATGTTTTAACTGGTAGGGTGTGTTTCTGCCTAGACATGAAGATTCACTGATCACATCCAATGCCTGCCTATCTGTCATCACCACAGATAACTTTTCCATCCTCTCATTATCACAATTACATTTTCAAGTTGCCTTTTTTGCATTCACACATGAAAGAGAACATGCATCGTTCTCTCTGTGCCTGGATTATTTCATCTAATTTCATAGCCTCTGGTGGTATTGATTTTTGCTGCAGTGGCAGATTGCTTTCTTTCCAGAGGCCAGTGGCTTTCCTCTGGGTGAAGGTTCCACATTTTAAGAATCCCTGGATGGTGAACACCCATGCTGATTCCATGTCCTAATGACCTTGTTCCAGGATTTAGGATGTTGCTTTCACATCTTAACATGCCACAGCTTGTTCATATGGGAGATTTATTATGTTGGGGATCTCCAAGCTGTTTCCCACAGTAACTGTTGTTGTATATTCATACCAGGTATAAGAGTGCTTGCTTTCCTACATCCTTAACAGTTTGGTTAAATTTTGTTCTTCAGATAATAGAAATTTTAGTTGAGGTGACATATCTTTTTGAGATTTTAAGAAACTAATTATGCTTGTTCTTTTGACAATTTTATACATGAAAATAACCATTGTGACCATTCTCATCCCCCTGACTCTTGTTTTTGTCTGCTGCTATCAACTATGAACAGTACCCTCCTATTTACAGGTCCCTACCTATATTTATATCCAATGCCATTTGAGTGACTACTGGTATATCCTATGGAGCTTGGAAGGTCTACCAGTAGTTGAACCTCTCAATGTATTAACACTGAATCAACTAATAGCCAAATTCATCAGGGAGAGGCAGATCACATCAGCCAAATCCCCTACCCATAACTGTCCACACAGTTTTGTGCAGGCCTGATATATGCTACCCAACTGCTGTGAGTTTACAATTACAATTGTTATGTCATGTCCAGAAGATACAATGGCACAACTCTTCTCCCAGTTGTCTATCTCTTTCATTCTTTCTTCACCTTCTCCCATAATATCCCTAGATCATACAGGGAGTGACATAAATGTCCTACTTGGGCTGAGCACTCAGCCATTCCTTATTCTATGCATTCATTGCTATTCCCTGATTACTGCTGAGAGAAGTATTTGTCAATAGATATAGATATCTAGAAGGTGGCTTGATGCTATATCAATGTAGCTAAACAATAGGAGTTCCTCCTTGGGACTTAGGACCTCCTCAGCCATGGGTTTTCTTTTATTGGGTTTACAGAGGGTATCTAGTTATTCCCATAACTTAGTGCCATTACTGCAACAGTGAACAGTGATCTAATAATATTTAGTATTATATTTCATAGGGTTTATAGATGGGTAAGGCCACTGAACTTTTCTTCTTCCAGCATCCTACCTGGTGCCTTCAGCATTTTCAATTCTAGCTTGCTTTTTTCTGTATCCTGCCATTAAGGTACATGATGTCTTCAACAATAGAGTCTTATTATCTAGTTCTGGTGGGCAACCAAGGGAAATGGCAAAAACTTGGAATGTTCTCACTGTCTGTGGGGTTCTTCTGGAACAACAAGACAACAGAAAAGTATTCTGCTTCTGGTACTGTTTATTTTTCAAAGATTTCATTATTACTACTAATACTATCATCACCATCACCATCATTTGTGTGTGTGTGTGTGTGTGTGTGTGCGTGTGTGCATGCGCAGGTACATGAATACTGTGTGTGTAGAGGTCAGAAGAGAGTGTCAGAATCCCCTGGAGCTAGAATTATAGATAGCAGTCCTCACCAGTACAGCATGTGGTCCTGACTACTGATCCACATCTCTAGTCCTAGGGTTTTGTTAAATAATCTATAGATTCTTGAAACAGCATTATCCAGCCAAGCAAGATATGTCCTTTGATGGCTAAGCTTGGTTGTTAACTAGACTACATCTGACACAAACTAAAACCCAAACAGCTGAGCAGAGCATTTTCTTGAGACGATTATTTGAGGCGGGAAGAGCCATTCTAAATCTACATTTAGACCACACCTTCTGGTGGCAGTCCATGTAAAAGGACATGGAAGAAGGAAGCTTTTGGGTTTTGGCTGCCTGCCTTCAGTCTCAATGCCAAGTTCATCTATGCTACTGCTGAAGCATTCCCTCCCTAGAACCTATCTGACATAGATTAGAGACCAACAGCTCTCTAGAAAAATGTCCTCCCAGACCTCAACACTACTTGTACTAATGAGGCATCGGTCTTGGACCACAGTCTGTGAACCGTTCTAATAAGCCCGACATACTTATCTCCACTTTGACTTTTCCAATCCCACTACTCCCCCTCTCTGCTTTCATATCACCTATGCTCTACTGACCTTCCTGACCTTGAGATATGCCTCCAACATCCCTTTTCTAGTTTCCTGTCTTCCATAAGTACTCCATTTTAAATCTGCATATCTAAGGATTCCCAAGGTCAATCTTGAGTCTTCTCAGTGCTGGTTTGTGAGTAGGGTAGCTGAGGTAATTCCAGTTTAGTGCACAATGGCTCAGTCTCTGTCTTGCCTCACTAACTGGGTAGAGACAGATTAGTTGCTGTGGGGTTTGTGGGGTACAGCCTCTGAAATGGGAAGCAGGTGAGTGTTCTGTATCGGAGCTTGAGGTGGGAGGGTTTGGGGTTCCTCCCTTCCTCTACCCCCTTTTTGGAGACAAGTCTCTTTATGTAGCCCTGACTGTCCTGGAATACTGACATGGATCAAGCTGGCCTTAAATTCCCAAGTGCTGGGATTAAAGGCCTACAACATCCTCCTACTTCTTTAGTTACCTAATTGCTCTGAACAGAATTTTTTGGTGTTATGTAAAAGGAGAGCATGAGAGTACACAACCTTCTCTTGTTCTTGAGTCAAGAGTAAATGGTTTCAGCTTTTCCTCATTCTTCTGGTGCTTTTTGTGGCTTTGCCACATATAGCATTTATTGTATTAAGGCCTTGTGTCTCTAACTTGTTAAGGGCATGTATCATGAAGGCAAGTTAAATTTTATTCAATACTTTTTTATGAACCTATTAGGTTAATTATATGATCTTTATCTTCCTTTTGCCAGATATATTATTTTTAATGATTTATATATATCAAACCATGTTTACATCCTTGCAATAGACACAGTCTTATTACAGATGATATTTTTGATGTGCTGTATGATTTTGCTTCCAGGTACTTGTTAGCATGCACTTCCCTCAAAAACAATTTTATATATATATATTTATATATATATGTGTGTGTGTGTGTGTGTGTGTGTGTGTGTGTATGTATGTATGTATATATATATTATATATGTATATTATATATGTATACATATATATGTATATGTGTATATATCCTATATATATAATATATTATATGTATATGTCTTTTCTTCAGAGTACTGCTGGTCTCATGGGTTAAATTCATGGGTTTCCTTCTCTTTAAATTCCTTGAGTAAGTTTTCACTTCTGTCACTTCCATTGAAAGTTCTTAAGCAATAACATATGTGTTCCTTTTCTTGTGTTTGATATGCCTATAATCTCTGTGCTTCCTTATATCCCTTTGTTCCATTACAACCATCTGAACACACACACACACACACAGTATATATGTATACATATAATCCATTTTATCAATTCTTCCATGGAACTGCATGTGAGTTCTCTAGCATATCCTAGAAAGACAAAGCGCTTTAATGTGTACTTGGGAACACTGCCAATTGGAAATACAAGTATAAATGGAGCATGTTCTAGGTGTTTCTTCATTCGGTCCGGGGAAGATCAACACTTCTAGGTGCCTATAGCAAGAAGACGTGTAGTAACAGCTTTTCCTCTTTCCCTGTCTTATTTGTCTATGCACTCCTCTCTTGTTATATGAACCCTCTCCTCAAAAAATAAAAACTACACAAGCCCTTGTGATAGAGTTTGCTATGCTTCTACAGGAACTCAAGCTCAGACAATATTCTCCTGGCCTTTACCTTTCTTGGTGAGTTCATCTCAACAAGCATTTAACTGTTCATGGTCACCTCGCTGAGGTAGTGTCCTGCATCTTTTTTATGAAATGTCTTTTTCATTTCCTCCTGTGTCTTAACTGTGTATAGTTCTCACTGGAGTAAAATGATGTTTGTTTATACAAATCATTTACAATTCCTTATGTAGTAGAATCTTCACTTTTAAATGTATTTGATATTCTATTTGAATCAAAGAGTAGAATCCTTCTATATTTTGTACTTTTGGCTATGATTAGTGATGCCTTTTATTCAAATTGGCCAACTTTGTGCATACAGTCTTCTGTCCCATTTAACATGCTTCAATTTTGAATGTTGTATTTTTCAGCATCTTATATTTTATCATATTATAACCAGCTACATTTAATACGTTGCATTCTATCATGCTTTTACAATTTGTTTTACGTTCATTTGTCCCTCTCCACTTTAGTTATCAGTAGATAGCAACCACTCTCTGACACTATTCAGACACACCAGACAATATATGATTTTAGTAACAAGATCCTGTAACCTGTTAAAGACCTTCCTCTCCACCCCTAGGTCCCTCTTTTTTAGCCATACTTTGAAGCCCTGCTTACAACTAATTTGATACCTTGTTGATCCTGATTTTAAAATGAGCTACATAGTATTCTCCTCTTATTCATAAGAATAAATAAAAGAACAGGAAATCTAATCGAAGTTATTCCTGTGAGAAAAATAATCATGAGGAAGTTCACTACTCCAAAGTAAAAGAAGAATGGAGTTTAGGTGGGGGAATGCTCTGGAATTTTATCTTTCTATGGAAGGAAGCAATTATCAGCTTTTAGAGGGCAAAAAGTAAGAAGTAGAAGATGAATTAAAGAGACTTCCAGTTTTCCACAGAGACCATGTGACATTGAAGCGGTAGAGAAATGATGCCAAGCCCCTTCAGGTTCACATTTGTTTCCCATATGATGAAAAGTGGAGTTGAGAAGAAAAGAGTCCCCCATGAAAATGACAGATGATGACACAGCCAATCCGAGTGCAGATAAGTGTGCATGCGTAGTTTAAAAATAAGTGAACAGCTCAAATTCTTAAAGTCAAAATTACCAACACCCATGTTTTCACTTCTAGCTTCTGCTCACCACACTCTGTGCATTCTGGGGCTTCTGAACTTGACATTACACAAAGAGAAAAAAAACCCTGCTCAAAAGGAAACTCATGTTCCTGGCTTTGAAAATCCAAGTGAACATTATTAAGAAAAACAGGATTTTCCTCTGAGCTAAAACTGTTTCTTAAAGCAAAGCCATCAAATGCATTTTGTGACCTGAGATTTCTAAGAATAAGTAGAATGGCATGAATGATCATTGTTGAAGCATGTTCATGTTGTGTGATTAGAAAGAACTCCCCTCCCTCAGAATACCTACTACATGAAAGCTCTTGGCTTCTTCCTATTCTCTCAGCAGTGAAAGGAGAAATGATGTGTTTCTGATGTTTTTTCAGATAGAGAACTGAATATCAGAAAGCTTGAACCACCCATGCACCACATCAAAGGATAGCAACAGGGCCACACAGATGACACTGGGCTTGTGGTAATTATATCAAAAATACAAAACAATTGATCACAGAGGGAGATAGAAGACTTTGTCTCAAAAACCAACACAATTACCTCTCTGAATGTAGTGGTTATAAAAAACAAGGTCTTAAACCTGGTAGGTCCAGACACATTAGGTTTGACAAAGGAATGATTTGCTGCATGTGGGCAGGTCTGATTCATAACTGCTGTGTGCAGCTCAGAGTTCTTAGAAGTCATGGCTGTTTAAATATTGAGAACCCTATCTGCAATCCTGTTCTCTCAAAAGAACATTTAGAATGAGAACTTCGGGGAGGCAGAGCTTAAGAGTAGATGGAAACTGACTCATAGGAGCTAAGACTTAAGGTGAACTTCTTTCCCGAAGGTAAAAAAAAAACATTCATGTAATCTTACAGGTGGGGTCAGGAATCGCCGAGTTCTGTCTCAGGGCAACATTTGTCTTCTCTTTGCCTCTACCTCCTCCATAGGTAGCACTCATCTCCTTAGAGCTGTGGGTGATATTTCAGTCTTTCATCAATAGCAAGTTGAGCTGAAGTTATTGAAAACATGAAGAGGCATGTCAAACATGAACAGCGTATAAAAAGAAATCTTACTCTGCTGGTTTGCTCCCACGAGAGCATGTGTTTTCTTCCCTTGCACCTGCCAAGGGATATTTACTCGACCAGGAATGCTTCTGAGGTCCTAACTGATTGTTGTTCTGGAAGGAGCCATGAGGGAACTACTGTTCATGACCATTTTCATTAGCACATTCTTCTTGGAAGATAGTACTCTGTAGCCTGCAGTTTGATTATTGTCCATTCTCCACAGTCTCGTGGCACGGGGCCACTGTAAACTGGAATGCTTCTGTTTTCTCAACCTTGGTGAGAGTTTAATTGTTATTGCTTTTCTTAAAGCATGGCCAAGTCCATTGGCATTTCGCACAGGCTGTCTGGTCCGCCACGTGCTTGCAGAGTAGTTATCTCGTGAAAATTCTTCTAACCTGTATTGGACTCTTAGCTCACTGTTCTTGTTTCCTAAGGGATGATGTCACAGCTACCTTAGCAAAGCAAAAATGAGAAACCAGACAAAGGGCATGTCAGCAACACAAGCAATCTCTAACTAACTTAGAATCTCAAAGAATGAACAGAGGGGTAGCTGTCTGTCAATTATTTCCGTTACCTGTACGTTGCAAAAACTGAACACCTTTTAGAAATAGAGGAGGGATGTGTTCATTGAAGCCTCTGTGGTGCCTCATTCGTGACCCTGATGATGCCTTTTCTAGCCCCTTCCTCTGCAAGAGGCTAAACATAATGGGTTCTGTAATAATCACAACATCATATGTCTCACTGTGTCTCCCCAACTCCCTCCTCACAGGACCAACTATAGTCTATGCTCATAGGCACTTTTCTAGACTATATGCATACTGTTGCATGCGGGGCCCTGTTCATTGTCATTGTTTGCACAGTAGACACTTAACTATTGGCTGACTCATGACATACCCTTACTATGGGATTCTGTGATACATTCTAACTTGAAGGATCAAAAACCAGTTTCTAATTTGGAAATGTCAATCCTAGTTTCTTTTTCTGTCTTACCTTGTATAGTTCCCTGTGAAGAGTCACTGTACCGTGCTCATCCCAGGCACTAATATCTTTCCTTTAATTCTTCTTCAGAACTATATTTGCTCAACATGGGCTAACATTGCACTCTATAATATTAAACTATTAGGAAACTCTTCCTTAGGGAATTGTGATTCTTGTCGCTGGGTGAGAACTGTGTCTGGACAGGAACCAGTAAAGGATTTCTCATGAACAGCTCCAGTCATGGGCTCCTCTTACTTAGATTGTAGAGCCATGCCACGGGGCAAAAGTTTGTCCCTCATCCAGAGGTTAGGGACAAACGAGACCTCTGTGAATTCCTCATTAACTCCCATCCATTAAGCCAGGATTTGTCTAAGACTGTTTTGTTATTCATTTTGTAATACCCAAATATGTTTGTGTTCTCAGGTGGCTAGTTAAGATGAACATAAAAGTTCCTGTCTGCTTACAAGTAGGAATGAGAATTTGAGTTCAATTGATGTGTGACTCTGGATCTCCAGAGTTACACTAGGTCTGAAGTCAATGTTTGGCTGGGGCTGTGGAAAGGTGTGACCTCAAGTACTGGTTATCAGCTTTGGAAATGCTTGAAGACTAGACACAACAAGGGTGTGAAACTAAGGAAATCACAACTCACTTGCTTCATCCTCCCACGTGCCAGAATTCCAGCATGCACGTCCATACCCAACAGCCATTTCCAGTTTTAAATAATATAAAATCATGTAGTGTTGACCACCGAATTCAGTACACCAAGAGAATTACAGGTCAAATCGGTGGACAATATGAGCATTGCCATATCTATAGTTCATGTTCTAATTTCTGATACAACACTTTAGTTCAATCCAAGGTTGAGTTAGGAAACTCCAAGGTTGTTACAGGCATTTATCGTAAAACAAATTTGGACTGGGCACATAAAGTTCCTAATAAAGTTATTTTTCTCTGGCCAAGTCAGAAACCTTACCATTTACTACGTTTATTGCATTGAGTTAGGTGGTGATTAGACTAGAAAGTGCTTATAGAAGTTATCATCCTGTCATCTTGTGTTTGTTTCCTGGGTGGGTTATTTTTTGAGCAATTCATTATTGTCCCTTTTGAAGACAGGAAAGTATTGAAGAGTGTATTTTAGCTTCTTCCTTGTGGAGAGGTAACTATGCCTGTTGTATTCCAGATTCCACTTATCATGTATGACTTCACCACTCTTTTACTTCCTGGGAGTTGGTTAACCTGGGTCTTTGAATCTGTCCCCTCTCCAAACCAAGGCTCATGAGTTAACTCCCCTGGTTGTCTCAACATTAGAGCTCAGTGCATTGTTCCACCTTGTTCCATTTCCCAATCACATGAGAGACCTGAGAAAATGATTTGCTGTGAACTTTGTACTTAAGACTTCCCTTTAAATATGTGAGGTCCATATTTTAGATTTTGTGTATTTCAATTATAAAGAGTGATCGAAACAACAGGAATGCAACTCAAGACACCAAGTTGGAAGAGAATGACATGATATCGTAAATCTACCAAGAGATAGAGAAGGAGCCTAGTGGGAAGAAAAGAACCGCCAACTTCAATAACTTTCAACTCCCACCTCTCTAACCGTGTAAACTAAACAGAGCTCTTGCTCATACCATGTGCCTTCATAATCACTCATTCGCAAGAAAGGGAAAAAACTGAGAAAATCTAGGGTAGCAAGGCAGTTGAGATCCTATCCTCCTTAGTGTCATGTGGCAGCCCTACACTGCTCCCAAGACTTTTGTTTCTTCCAGAGAACTCTGTGGAAGTGTCTTCATTGTGTCCAATACTGAGTGATGCTTTTCTGTATGGGCAACAGCATTGTTCTGAAGTCTGTTTCATCCTGGAAGTCTATAGTTAAAACCTACCTCCTAGTAAATGGTAATTGTTGATTATGGAAATATTTTGTCTACTGTTAAGCAGTTGTATGTTTGGGGGAGGCCAGAGGCCATTCAGTGTTTCAAAATTGTCGTAACTCCCAAGTCAAGGTTCATAGTTGCACATGGTATGTTTTCTATCCAGTGGTTATGAGAGAACAGAGCTCAGAGAACACTGGGGCCTTCAATTCAAGCAGTCCCCAAGGAAAACAATGCAAGACCAGTTTTAATAAGTGTGAGCAATGGGAAATAATATCTGTAAAACTTTAGCCTTCACATAAAATAATGTGGAAACTTTTAGCACTTATTTCTTTGTCTGTTCTCTGGGGCAGCTAGCGGACTCAGCTTGGGTTCCTGCAGATCAAACACTACTGTTGATTTCCCCTGTTACTTTAACTGTTGGTAAACTCACATATTTGAGACTCCTGAAGAAATGCAAAATAAATGGAGTTTGCCTTGACCAATGATTATATCGTGTTTCTCACTCATCTTATACAAAGACCTTCAATGTTTAAAGTCAGGGTTGTGTGCAAATGACACGAGATCACTCTGTTGACTTAGTATAATAACCTGGGGCCCTAAATTGTATTAGTCACAGTTTTCTTTATAAAAAAGCACAATTCAGAGATTATCTTAGTATCATACCAATAGCGACTAAGATTAAAAACTCCAAATTCTTCCTCATATACTAAATAGTCTTATTACTAGACTTATCTAATAAACTTTGATATATGAGAAGATGAAAACAATATATACACATGCATATGTACATTATGGGCTTTGTAGAGCTAAGCCAGCACCCTATACTCAACTGTTAAGATCTCTCTGTCTCTGTCTCTGTCTCTGTCTCTCTGTTTCTCAGTGTGTGTGTGTGTACACATGTGTACATGTCATGTGTATGGGGAGATGATCAGATACAGTTCCCTGGGGGTCTGGGGCTCAGCATGAGATGGTCATATATAAGGCTCCATAGTTACTATGTGTGCTTTCTGTTCCCTCATACCTTAAGCATTGGTGTGGTCAATTATTCTTTTCTGCTACCACTATTTCTTTTATACATTTATATTTTTTCCCTGTTTTCTTGCTTTTCTTTATAGTGGGAATAGTCCCTGAACATGCTAAACACTTGCTCTATGACCATAAGATATTCTCCTTCCCAATTCTGTGCTAAGATTTTAAGATTATTTTTATTGTCTTAGTATAAAGTATTGGAGTTTGAACATCTGAACCATTGAAAGGGAGTGGCCCTTTCTTCACAGGTTCACTATGTCACCTCCTTGGGCTTTTCTTTGTATACCATGTTTTGGCTATTCCATTCTATACTGTCTTTCTGCTACATCATGCCTCAATTTTCTCTATTTTGGACTACAATCTATAGACTACCCCTCCAATAATGTTTCTTTATTCAGAACCTGTGCCCCAAACCCCATCCATGGGTCAAAACAACCACCTGCCTTCTTGGACTTGATTGCCTGGACTATGGAGTCTTGTTTAGAAGAAACAATTCAAGTGGCTCACAACAGTGTTCTCTGAACACTGGCTTTATATCACAACCAGCCATGGAAAGAACCAGGGGTGTGGTGCAGTGGTACAGCATTTATATGCTATGTAGAAGACCATGGATCCTATCTTCATTCAAAAGAGAGACAAAAAAGCAGGGGGAGAGGAAGAGAAGAGGTTAGTAGGAAGAGGGAAGGGAGAAAGGGAGGGAGGGGGAGAGAGAGCCAGCTAGAAAGAGAGAAGGGGGAAGAAAAGGAATTACTTAGATATTATTTAAAATAATTGATCCCTGGACACCTAAATCATTTGGGGAGGTTGCAAAGTGGAATTAATATTTTTAACATCCCTCCCCCATATACTTCACATGATTCTTCACCCTGAGGAGGCTGAGACAAGAAAATCACTAAGAGTTCGAAGCCAACCTGGACACAGAATGAGACCAACACTAAAAGTAATAAGGGGAAAAATGTTTGGATGGATGGATGGATGGATGGATGGACAGACAGAACAACAGATGGATGGATAGATACCCAGACAGATAGATGAAGATTTCCTAGGTGATAGTCTTGGGAAGATGAAGCTAAGACTCCGAACTGACCATCAGTGTATGTTGCGTTCTTAGCTCCATTTCTTGTCTTCTCTGCTCTCATACTTCTCAGCCATAAATCTTGACTTTCCCCTCCACTTCCTTTCATAACTCTCATCAGACATGTATGCTCTGAGGAAGATAATTCAGCTATGCCTACTTCCAGTCCAGACATCGGCAGTTTCTATTTCGGTAACCTTTCATCCAGAATCTTCCCTTGCCCATCAAAGTATCGGGGAAATTCTTGTTCGTCACAAAGTAACCGCTCTGCATAGGCTCTTGGCCCCCCTGTTCCTATGTCTGAGAGTTCCCAGTCCACCAGATTTCCTATCTTTTCAATCTCCCATCTCTACTTACATTTACATTTTTCTTATCAGCATTTCATTCTGGGCAGACTCTTGCCAGATTCCAAATACTGAAGTTCCCTTGGAAAACAGTCCTAGCGTCCTGTTTTCCGGGATACCTCATTCAATCATATATCTTACAAAAGAACTACACAATGCTTCCCATTTTTCCATGATGACATCCTTCCAGGGGGTCAAGTTTTTACTGTGTCTATACTTACTTTTTGGAACCCTCTATAGCAGTAGACTCTGCTTATTGCTGTGGGTTTTTGTTTTGTTAGTTTTGGTTTTGGTTTAATTCTTTCTCTTGCGTTCTTGCTGTGTTTTCCTTGTGGACTTTTTTCTTCTAATCATTTAGTATTTCCTTTTCTTTCTCAACACATTTCCCTTTTTCAGTTAATTAAGTCCCAAGGCTCCTATTATTGTATTCATACTGATCACTCCCAAGTCATATGCGAATCCCAGAATTCCCCCTGACTTCTTGAAACTGTGTAGCTGGAGACCCCATACTGAACTAAAATGGGTTTTACCTCCAGGTCTTCTAGTGACAGAGGAGCCACAAGCCACCTGAAAAAGCCAAGGTTCTGAAGCAACCTCCTGAGTATACCTAGACCGACACCCCTGTGCTTTTATGCCTTTTTATCATACTATAGACTGATTCCTTTCTTTTTATTTTAGATATATTTCTTTATTTACATTTCAAATGTTATTCCCTTTCCCAGTTAGACTGACTTCTTAATAGAACATCATGGTGGATACCTTTTATCTCTGAAACGTTGTTGCAGCCCCTTTAGTAGATTTCTGAAGTTTCAGTTCAATATTCAGTAGAATGATTTTCATTTTTTGTGGTAATTTGCGCATGCTTGTCCCAGAGAGTAGCCCTCTTAGGCAATGGATGTAGCCTTGGTGGAGGAAGTATGTCACAGCTGGGGTGGGCTTTAAGGTCCTCATCCTAGCTTCCTGGAAGCCACTCTTCTCCTCTTTTCCTTCAGGACAAGATGTAGAACTCTCACCTTCTCCAGTGCCATATCTGTCATGCTTTTCTCCATGAGAATAATGGACTGAACCTCCGACCTATAAGCTAGCCCCAGTTAAATGTTGTCCTTTGTAAGGGTTGTCTTGGTTATGGTGTCTTTTTACAGCAATGAAAACCCTAAGACATTTTCCCTATCTCTCCCCTCTCTTCTTTTAAATTTGAAGCTATTCTTTTGGATTTTTTTGAATAGACATAGAGGGGGTAAATATCTGAAGGAAACACATCAAAGAAAAATCTGAGGTGATGATACACAGGTCTTATCTAGATAATCACACACACACACACACACACGGAATTTCACAGAGTAATGTCAATGTAATATAGATAATCAGATTGACTCCATCCCTCATCACACTAAAGCATCCCTAGATAAGGTCACTAGAGCTCACCTATACACCTGCAGAGGAAGTAGATAATGAAGAGAGAGGTCTTGTTGGTAAGTAGGTTAGTGCTTGTCATGTGAAAAGAGCCATTAAGAGAAATCTCGATCTTTCCTCACTGCCTGTCTCAGAGATTATGTCAGGCATGCATGGCGCATGAGAATCCTCCATTCTGATCCACTGGCAACAAAATGCAACTGGATGGAGCTTGAGCATAGAAGACTTCAAATCCCACCCCCACAGTGACACACTTTCTCCAATAAGACCACACCTACTCCCCACAGACCAAGCATTCAAAACGAGTCTATAGAGGCCATTTCTATTTAAGCCACCACAATGTATATGATGTTTTATCTGTCTGTGCATCAAGTACATGTCTGTGGAGACCAGAGGAAGATGTCAGACTTCCTAGAACTGGAGTTATAGATGATTGTGAACCTCCATGTGGATTCTGGGACTCAGATCTTGGTCCTCTCAAAGAACTTCCAGTAAGTGCTCTTGACTACTGAGTCATCTCTCTAGTCCCAAGATGATTTATTTTAGAACTAAGTTAAAAATTGCAACATACCTCCAATCAGGCCACAACAGTCTAGAAATAGCCTAACTTTCCAGGCTCATCTTTGACTTTGTCTCTCTTTGCTGAAAAACGTCCAGCGAGTCTGAACTACTTCATATCCCTTGTTTCTTAACCACCATGCTTTGTTGTGCTCATGGTTTGAAGTTCTCTCCCATCATAACCTACACAGTCTGCTTCATTAGAAAAAATGGCAGGGGGAGCATACTAGACATTGGTTACCATTTTTGAAAGAAAAAAATATTTAAGGAGAATATTCACTGACAGAAACATGCCCCCTCTAAAATTGAAAAGGTCAGGGAACAAGTGTAGATTTCATTAAAGTGCCATAGCAAGGCTGTCAGGAGCATATCTGTTGCAGGATGTGTGACTGAGCAAGTGCAGAGACATGACCTTGTAGATGCCCATAAATGAGGGAGGTTCAGCAGAGAAACTCAGGTCTTACTATTGCTTGGAATCTGTAGTTTTCCCTTCACAATTCCTTCATTTACATTGCTGCTTTTCAGCTCAGTGCAGAAGCACAGGTTCTGAGGCATATTACTGTCTTATTAGAATTTTTATCTAAACAGAGACTTCACTTCCCATTATATTTTAAGCTTGGAGTCAAGTTGTTCCTCTGTGTGTGTGTGTGTGTGCAGAAATACCTGTGTTGGCTATCTTATCTCTACTACTGAAATGGCCAAGAAGTTAAGAATTTGTTTTGGCTCATGGTTTCAGAGGACTCCATCCACCATGGCAAAGGTTATGATGAAAGTGCACTTCACACTGCAAAAGCAGGGAAACAAAGGAAAAGGCCTGTCTCATGTCTCTATCTTTGTTCTATCAAGGCCCCTGCCTAGGGGATGGGAATCAGTCACAGTCAGGTCAGGTCTTCCCCACTGTGTTGTTAATCCTGTCTAGAAACATTATGGCAGAAACATCTACAAGTGTGATTTAATAATCTCACAAGTACTTCCCAACTGAAGCAAGCTGATAATCTAATTAACCATCACAATAGCTTTTCCTACAAAATCCTAGTTACATACGTGAAGCTCAAGTACAGCGAACAGGAGATTGCCTGGTCACGGATGGCAATAAATAAGGCAAAGGGTTTTCACAGTTTAACCAGTTCTCGTATGTCTAAATCTTAGTTACATCTTCAGCAACACTTGCAAGTTCTACCCTTTGGCATTCACTTAGTAGAAACAGATTGTCTGGGGTTGGTTTAACCAATTTCATCTTCTTTCTATGGTCAATGTAAAGTTACATGCATAAACATTTGTTTTTATTAACCTATATTAATTAAAAACAATGGCTTTCATGATAACACTTTGATACATGTATATAACTTAACAATACTCGCCCCCTCCTTTCTCTGTCTCATCCCCCCTCACCTTTCTTTTTCCTCTTCATCAAAGGCTCCCTTTTACATTCATTTCCTGTTTCCTACTAAACCTGCATGTGATATTTGTCCTTCTAAGTCTGAATTACTTCATGCTCCATGATTCTCTTACTACTTCCACGTCCCTGAGAGTAGCATGTCTTTCTCTTTATGGCTGACTGAGGTACCATTGCATAGCTAGCATATTTCCTCTATCCGTTCATCTGTTGAGGAGACATTAGGCTGGTGCCACGACTTGACTATTGTGAAGAATGTTTTGATGGACACACATGCACACTGTAGGTTTTCATAGGTGTTCATACCATGTAACCCATGGCCCATGGAAAATGTATGCACTTCTGCTACTCTAGAAGGCTCCTCCCTATTCATGTTCCTCTGAATTCCTTGCCTTCCTAGCCCAAAGCAGCCACTTTTTTTTTCTATAGCCTTTGTTTACAAAGTGTAATATTACAGTACTGTTCCCTGGCTTATTTTGTTTTGTACATAATTTTTGGCACTACTTTTGCATTTGTATAATCAGAAGGTTTATTCTTTATTGAAGAATACTCGTCTACTGTGTGAATAGACCACACAATACCAATATAATCTCATGTTGACAGACATTGACAGTTTTCAGTTTTTGTTTGGAATGAAAATGTGATGCACATTTAGTATGAGCTTTTAAGGACACATGTGTTTTTATTTCTTGACTATAATTCATTAGAAGTGTCATGTCCAACATATATATATATATATATATATATATATATATATATTACACACAATTTCAATCCTAAAAAACTAGAGGTAGTAGATCTATATTTCTTGGCATCATCTTTGAGAACATAAGTTTCTTTGCCTCATCTTCAACATTAGGAATTTTTACTAGTGGTAGACTTAAAGGTAGAAATTGTGGTAGCCACTTGCAACCTCTTCCTACAGTTCAACCATGTTATATTTTTATGTTCATGGACTATTTTTAAACTTAAAAAAAGTATGTACAAATTTTCATTTTAAATAGGTTCTCAATGTTTTACTGATTTTAATATTTCTTAATATAATCATCATATTACACAATACGCAAATTCTCTGTAGTCCACATTTTATGAAGATTCTTCTCCTTCATATTGCTTTGCTTCTAATTTTATCAACTTCTTTTGCTGAAAAAATATTTTAAATTCTGGCAAGCTGGGTTTGCAGGTCATTCATATATTATTTGTGTGGTTTACATTATCTACTTTGATACAGAGAAGACATTCTCTGAGTAGCAAAGAGCTTTATATTTTAGCTTTGATATGTAGGCCTATAATACATCTTGAGTTTGCTTTTCTGAATACTTAGAAATACAGTTCACTCTTTCTCGTAAAAGTATCCAGTTGGAACAAAATTGGTAAAAGGCTTCCTTTCTGCCCTAAATTATTACAGCAACTTCCTTAAGCAGCATCTATGTCTGTGTGTTTGTATTGATTACTTTCTGCTGGGCTCCTTGTTTATGATTACATCAGCATACACTGTCTTTCTGGCAGTTTATATTAATACAGAACACTATGCCAATGTTCTTTTTTGTAAAGTTCTGCTGATTTTGTAGGAATTTTATATTCCCATCTATATGTTATTACTAAGAATCTGCAAAAAACAAGCTATGTGCATTTATTTTTATATCTCTCAAATTTATAATCAAGTTTATAGTTTCTTCACAATCAAGATACAGATACTTTAAGGCAGTGGTCAAGCTTCCGTTTGGCACCTGCCTGACACCATTCTGAGATACTGTAAGTTGAAGGGTAGTCTTTCTCCCTTACTTTCTTAGCAAATATAGATGCTTGCTCAAAGATCAGATGGTTGGATGCCTGTAGTCAGACTGCATATGGATAGCATATACCAAGCCTACAACACTGCATTAAAGGTCCTTAATCATAAATGACTGTGGGCAGTTCTAGATGCCACCTTAGGGACTATAAAACTAAGTCATTTCAAGCCTGGAAATTCTTGGAGCAGAAGGAAACAAACAGCTACCATGACACTTAAACTCAGACTTGTCTGGAGATTACACAAAGCAGTGATTTATCCCCTAAGTCAGAACACTGTGGAGACCAGTTTAGAAGTTGCTAAAGGCAGAGGCAGTAGCAGTCAGTTTCATGGGAAGACACCAGGAGGAGAAAGTCTTAAAAAGCTCTAGACCATCACTGTAGCTGCCTAACCATTGATGTGAAATAACTGGTATTAAGGCTTCCTAAAGAAAAATAGAACACGGGAAAATAAATGAAAGAAAACAGTACACGAACAAAATGAAAATATCAACAAGAAAACCAAAGCTATAAATAAAAACAGCAAATTCAGGACTTGCAAAATAATTATCACTGAACAGAAAGATTGGTTGCAAGGTTTGGGGATCACACTTGATCGGGCAGAAGAACCAACAAGCTTTAACCAATGACTGGCCCAACTTGAGATCCATCCTCGTCCACAAGACATCCAGAGTTCTGTCTAATGCTTAACTGTGGGTCTTTGTATCTGTTTCAGTCAGCTTCTGGGTGGTGCCTTTCATAGAATATGCTAGGTTCTTGTCTGCAAGCATAATAGAGTATCATTAATAGTGTTAGTGATTGGTTCTTGCCTATCAGATAGATCTCAAGTTGAGTCAATCATTGGTTGGCCATTCCCTTAGTCTCTGGTCCATCTTGTCCCTGCACTTCTTGTAGGGAGGACACATTTTGGATAGAAGTTTGTGTGGGAGGGTGGGTATCCTTATCTTTCTACTGGGAGTCCTACCTGGCTACAGGATGTGGCCACTTTCAGCTCCATATCCCCCACTGCTAGGAGTCTCAGCTAGAATCACGCCTATAGACTCCCTGGCACCTCTTCCATACCAGGTCTCTGGCATGTCCTAGAGATGTGCTCACTCCTTCCCCACCACCATTTTCCATTCACTCTCCAGGCCCCTGTTCCCCTCCCCATCCCTTCTCCTATCCTGTTCCTTCCTTCACCACCTCTGATGACTATTTTATTTCCCCTTCTGAGTGAGATTCACACACTCTCCCTTGGGCCCTCCTTGTTTTTCAGCTTTTTGGGGTCTGTGAATTGTAGGCTGGGTATTCTTTAGTTTATGGTAATATCCACTTATCAGTGAGTACATACCATCTATGTCCCTTTGGGTCTGGATGATATTTTCTAGTTCTATCCATTTGCCTGCAAATTTCATGACGTCCTTGTTTTTAATAGGTGATTGGTATTTTTTGTGTAAATGAAGCACATTTTCTTTGTCTATTCTTCAGTTGTTTCCAGTCTGCAGCTATTAGAAATAAAGCTGGAACAAAGCAAGTTGAGCAAGTGTCCTTGTGGTATAATGGGGTATCTTTTGAGTATACGCCCAGGAGTGGTATAGCTGTCACTTGAGCTCTAAATCTTTAAGAAAGTGATAAGAACTTTCTAGCTCATTTGTATAATTTACTTTGCCACACTTAACATAAATGAATATTTTCTCTTCATCATCATGAGCATAGGTTCTTAATTTTTTTTATTTTATCCATTCTAATAGCACAGTCTTAGCCCATCATTGCTTTGAAATTTTAAAATTGCCTATCAGTGACCAGTGCAAAACAATGAATCATGTACTTAGTGACCACTAGCTTTTTAGTTCAGTGAAATGTCTTTTAATGTCCTTTACCCACTTTGTAATATAAATGCTTTTACTGCTCAGTTTTAAGAATAGCATCATGAATTTTAAAAGCTAAGTCCATACCAGATTCAACGCTTATGAGGTTTTCCCCACTCTATACTCCAATCATTCATTTTTGTGACAGCCTACTTATAAAAGGATGTTTTAAATTCAGATTGATCAATTTTACCTTTAATTATTCTTTTGGAATTGTGACTTTTTTCTACTTGGCAATAAGTGTTCTGTGGTTCTATAGTTTTATAATACATCAGGCATACAAAATACCCATGCTAACTATGTATCAAGAAACAGTACTTAATTATAAAACAGTTTCCATTACACAATTTTGTTCAAATGTAGACTATTATAGGTGTTCTGCTATCATTTAAGTAAGACCAAGCTAGCTATGCTGTTGGGCAATTAGGTTATAAAATGCATTTTTTACTTATGATGTTTCAATTTGCAAGGAGCTTATCAGAACATAAACCCATAACAAGTCAAGAAACGTCTGCATTCTGAATAGTAGCCCCCGCACCCTCCCATCACTTTAAACATTTGATTCCCTTCATAAAGTTGTTTTGTTTATGGATGATTGTGTCCCTTGATACACAGAAGATTGTAGGTTTGATATAGTCTAGTTTGTTTGTCTGTCTCTGGCATTTGTTGTCTGTGATTTTAATGTTCTATCTAAGAAAGCATTGCCAAGACCAACGTGTATTCTATGCTTCCCTGGAGACATTTAAAGTTTTAGGGTTTTAAGCCACTCAGAGATCATTCTTGTATATGGAATATGGCAAAGTTTATCATTACTCTTGAAGAGGGGTATATGTTGTTTTCTAAGACCGGTCTAAAGAAAACTTACTCTTTCCCCATTCTGCAATTCTGGCCTGCTTCCCAAAGACCATTTGTTCATATTTGCAAAGGTTTATTTCTGGGATGATTTATTCGGTTGGCCTAGTTTTATGTGTTCACACCAGTACACACAGCTGATTGCTACCACCTCCAGTTACAAATACGGTTTGTAACTGGGCGTTACTCTGGTGTATGTCCATTACTTCAATAAAGACCACAACCAAAAGTAACTTGAGGAAATGAAGTATACATCCCAATCATGGTGCATCCTTGTGCAAAGTCAGGGCAGGAACAGAAGCAAGAAACATGAAGGAACACTTCTTCCTGGGTTACTTTCAGGCTTACATTCAACTACTTTTCTTAGACCACCTGAGTAGGGACAGCGCCACCCATAGTGGGCTTCACCCTCCCACATCAACAACAATCCAGAAAATGTCACCCAGACATGCCCACAGGCCAATCTGATGGAAACCTTTCCTCAGTTGAGGTCCCCTCCTTCCAGGTAACTCTAGTTTTATCAAATTGATAAAACAAAGCAGCGTAGAAACTATGCGTTCTCTACGTTTATTCTACTTTGTACCTTTTTATTCTTCACCCAATAGTTATTTGGAGTCTTTTGAGACTTGGTATAAGCTATAGAACTTTCATTAATATTTCTATGAAAATGTTTTTGGGAGTATGGTTAGGGTATGTTAAATGTGTAAGTCATGGTAGAAAGCATAAGGACAGTAAGATAGTGTTTTCCAGTGAGCACAGCGTGGCTTTCAGTTTATGTCCTCAACAATTTTCTGCAGTATTTATTGCTTTAAGTCCACGAGTCTTGAGACCAGTGTGTGTATGTCTACATCAGAGACACTGAATCAGGAGGATTGTAAATTCAAGACTAATTTGCATTTTTATAACAGCATGGTTTATAATGCAACCAAACCGTGTATATTTCCCATCCTGAGCTACATTGATTTTTGCAATTGTTTGGTGCTGTTATGAATGGAATTTCTTTGCTTTTCATATGCAATATAGCCACCATTTTCACATTGATTTATATCTTACTTTGTTGTATTTATTGGTACTAAAAAAGATTTTGGGAAACATTTAGGGTTTCATTTGTATTGTATTGGAGATGGCTATAGTTCTTCATTCTGATTTTTATTTGATATTTTTGGTCTTTGCCTAAGAGTCCAATACTATGTTGAATAGAAATGGGAAGAATGAGAAGATGGTCCCTGTTTTTGATCCCATGGGAATACATGCTCTTGGACCTTTGAGTAAGCGGCCTTTCACGAATGGCCTTTGCTCTAGTGAGTTAGTGACCTATATCTAGACTCTTTTAAACATTGGTTAGACTGCTGACAACTCTGAGATTTGATGCAGAAATATTCATTTCTGACTTGGCTCATTTACCACTGTTCAATGTCATTTTTGTTGTTACACTTTTTTGATAAAGCCTTTATTGCCAATTATGCTCTATAAATCTAAGTTTTCATTTTTGTGTGTAAGGTTGCTCTGACTGAATGTATGTATACCACTTGCATGCCTGCTGTTCATGTATGCTGGAATAAGGTGTTGGATCCCCTGCAAATGGAGTTATAGATGTTTATGAGTTCAGACAGAGTTCCCTGTGTAGCCCAGGCTGACCTAGAACTGAATACTTAGAGTAGAGTGGCCTTGAACTCACAAAAATTCACCTGTGTCTACCTCTCAAGTGGTGGTAGTATTAAAGGCATTGAGGCACCATTACAGGCTGGAAATTTTTCCTTTTCTGTTATTAACTTCTAGCTTGGCTCCTTGGTGGTTAGAAAACACATTTTATTGTTTCAGCTTCATTCGTGTGTTTTTATCACCTAGGATATAGATTTTGAGATATCTTCTACGAACATGTATCCTGATGCTGTTAAGCTGTCCCTTGTCTGCTGGTTAGGGTCAGTTGAATGATGTTTCGCTGAGTGCTCCCACCTTCTTGGTGGTTTTCCATGGTTATTTTGTCTATTGTGGAGAAACCAAGTTTTCTACTGGACCAGGATTTGCCTGGTCATTACAGTCAGACTTAGCTTCTGATCCTTATTATGCTCATAGCTGTAAGTGCTATGACTTGCTGGTGAACCAACCCTTTGATCATTTCATGATGTCTCAAGAAGCAGGCAGGTAGGCATGGCACTGGAACTGTCATTGAGAGCTTACATCTTATCTGCAAGTTGGATGCAGAGAGGGAGGGCTGACATGGGCTTTTGAAACCTTAAAACCTACTCCTAAAGACACACCTACTTCTCACCTTTCCAAAACAGATCTACCAACTAGGGGTCAAGAATTCAAATATATCAGCCTATTGGGGGCCATTCTCATTCAAACCAGCATCATGCTAGGTATTTGCCAATCTTTTTTATTTTTTATTTTTCAAAGAACCAATTCTTGGATCACTTCTACTTTTGTCCTTCATATTTGTCATGATTTTCACCTTGGTACCTACTAGTTTGGAGTTGGAGTTGTTCTTGTTTTTGTAGGATCCTAAAATATAGCGTTATCTTCTACATTTGGCATCTCTGATCTTCATAATTGAAACACTCACACTTAGAAGCTTCCCTCTTCAAATTATTCCAAAGCTTGTGGCAAGTTATGCTTTCATTTTCATTTGATTCTTGGGATTTTTACATTTCTTCTCTAATTTCTTCAATGATTTTTTTTCAGTTCCTTTGTAATTGGTGAGACGTGCCTTGTGGCCTAGAATGTGGCCTAATTTGGAGAAGTTTCCGTGAGGTGCAGAGAAGAAAGCATATTTGTTTCTGTTGGATGAAATATTACATACATATCTGTTAAGCCCATTATGATCCTTTGGAGGATCTGTGTTGCCCTGCGTCTCCATTTTTCTTGTTTCTGTGTTGTGATTTATGGAATGTATGTGTTGTGCTGCAAATCGAATGCACATGTTATGAATTGATCCCCCCTTGGCTGTATTTCTCAGCAAGTTCATTATTGGTATAGAGAAAAGCTCTTGGTTTTTGCATGTTGCTTTTGTGGTCTGCTGCTTTGCTGAAAATGATTAGGTGCAAGATTTATCTGGTAAAGTCTTGTAAGTGTAAGTTCTATTGGCTCAGATAGCTCCTATGATTTTTGTCATAACTTACAATGAAAGCAGGCCTGTGGGAAGGAGTTGACATGAAAATACCCTTCTGCCACATGAGCGTGGCAGCCATGATGAGACCTTAAAATGGGAAGTCATTAGGGGAGATAGGGCACTACATTAGGGACACAGAGAGTGAGAGAGACTTCAATCTACAGCATTTCAGGGAACACTGGCAAAATTCATACCATATGACTTAACCTGACCTAATAGACACTGATAGAGATAAGCTGTGACTCAAGGTTGCAACTCGTACCTGTAGGGGGGACAAAAATATCTCTGTGAGAGCCTGAACATCTCAGAAAGTTTACTGATCAGCTCTAGGTGGGAAAACTGGACAGTGGTGGGCTCTGACACCTGAGAGAAAACAGTAGACAGATGGTCTGTGAGCTCTCAATCTTAAAAGGGTGACTGAGAAACCTATTCCTTTTGTAAGGTTTTATTTTTAAATCACGGGGAATGAGGGAGGAAGGGAGGGAAGGTCAGATCCTCTTATTCTTCTTAAGCACTGAGCTTTTACTCCAGCTCCAAGAAACCTATTTTTGAAGTTCTCTCCTTAAGAAGAAAACATACTTTTTTTTACAACACCAAACCACTTTCACATCGAAATAAACTCAAAATCTATTATAACCCAAAAATACACTGCCACTGACCATAAAACTGAACTGTTAGGAGTTGTTAGAGTAGGGTAAGAGTAGAAACAGAAAATGAATGAGATGAGAGAAAGAGATAAAGAAAGCAGAGAAATCAATGAGAAACCAGATTAAGCAAATGAAGGAGAAAGAGGGCTGGAAAAGAGTGGAGGGGACTAGAGAAGAGAAAAGATTAGAAACAGTAAAGTGAGGTTAAACACAGAAAAGGAAAGAACTGGAGAAAAAGTTTTGAAGCAGAAACATGTGAGAAATGAGAAGAGAGGAAAAGCCAGGAAAGCATTCCCAGGAATGATGTCAAAGCCAAAATTTGATAAATATTAGAAGGCAAAAATAATATTGAAAACACATGATAATTTAAAAAAAGATAAAGAAAAACTATTATTGAATGTACATCATGGGGCGGATGTAATACAAACATTTAAAAATAGCATTGACCCAATAGAAAAACAAATAGACTTAAAAGACTTTATGATGGAAAGGAACAAATCAAGGCATAGTTTGAAAGAGAAAAGCACAGTTAAAACTCCCTGCTAACTATTACCCTAGTGAGGAAAGAAAGATGTGGCCTTGAGACAGCTTCATTGTGTGCCCTCAAGTGGGAGACTGCCGTTGTGTGGGCTAAGAGCAGGAGAGTCCATTGAAATTGTGGTCTCTTGACTTTCCCAAGGCTCATGCAGTTGCCGAGTCTTTGCTGGATGTGTGTTCGAGGTCTACCCGCGCCATCTTTGCTGTGGTAGTTTTCTTTCATTGTGTACAATGGCCTTCTGCTGCCTGCATTTAACCTGTGTATACTGTGGTCTGCGTAGCCTGCTAAGGATACCTCCACACCCCAAGATCATGCCGTGTGTGTTGATAAATTGGGTATTTTACCTAGATCGGATCTCAAGTGCATTGGAAGTGTGAGATACAGGAAGGTTGGTCCAGGCAGAGGACCTGCTTTTGTGTTTTCCAGACGTCTTGAGAATTTGTCACCTCTCAGGAAAGATGCTGCTGAGGGTATGATGTGCACCCCTGAGCTCTCCTAGGCTCTACCACAGTCAATGAAACGTAGGTATCCCACTGCTGGCCTTAGGCCTAGAACTGTAAAGCTGTCGGATTATTCTCAGTTGCTGGGATTGGTTCCTACCCACTAAGTAGAGGGCTCTCTCTCTCTTTGTGTGCCTTACAGCCTCAGCCCAGCCGCAGGCTTCCTGTTCCTCTCAGCTCATCAGTGTTTGGTCCTCTTTGTCTCCACAGTTGCTTCTCCAGGCTTTCTCTCACCTATGGCCGGCTACATTGTGAATGCATGCCTTGGGCTCGTTTCTCTATGTTATGGCTGCCAGAGCAGCTTAGCTGGTAACAGACTTCCTCTTGATGCACTGCCTCAGCTTTGCCCTCAGATGCATGCCGTATGACATAGTAGGGTTCTCTCTACTGCTTATTCATCATCTGGAGTAATCACTGTCTCTTCAAAAGCTGCATCAAAGCTGGTGTCCATGGCCTCTGTGATGGAGCAGTCACTGTGACTCTTCATTCTTCCTCGTGTTAGTCATTATTCTCACCAGGGAAGTCAAGGTTCCCTTACTTTTAACTTTTTTATTAAATACTTTTGGGAATGCTAATAGTAGCCAAATGACCAAAACCCACGTATTGATAAATTTGAAGATAGTGACTCAAGACCATAACTGAATATGTTAATTTTGTATTCTTAACACTTTCTCCTTTTAAGTATAATTAAGACTTCCATGGAGTGGTTATCTTTACTTGTATTTCCCTTTGGAAAAACCAATAACACTGTTCACTTGTACTGATTTTTCTTTTTTCCAATAATAGGACCATTGTATTTTTAGTATTCTTCTATATTATTTATGTTTACTCTATCTACTATTCTCCAGGGAATAAATTGCTTTTGTTTACTTTCTTACACGGTCTGCATGCATTATTTTCATATGCTTTTTACTCAGACTTTATTCCGAGCCGGTCTTTGTACCAAATTCTGTATATGTTGTCTCGCAGCAGGTCTCTGAAGTTCTGTGAGGCTGGATTCTTCTCATAGTTTAAGTAAAGAAATCAACTAAAGGGTCTTAAGTCACATTCCTAAGACAAAATGCTTAAAGAATAGCAAACCCAATGACTCCTAATAAGATAGCCCTAGATGTCTTATCTAAGATAATCCTGTTATCACTGAAGAATTCTCTGCTTTTAAAGTCTATTTGCAAAATTAAAGAAACTCTGCTTTCTGTCAGTCTCATAACCACCCAGAATTTCTGAGCTTTTTATTTTCCTGCTTTGTTTGTTTTGAGACAGGGTCCCACTACAGGCTCTGGATGGCCTGAAACTCCTACATAGACCAGGCTGGTCTTGAAATGACAATGATCAGCCTGCTTCTGCCTCGCAAGTGCTAGAATTAAAGGGATGTGCCACCACACAGGGTCTCAGCCTTAATTTTAAGGAACACAGGACACAGAAAAGTACAGTTACAATTTGATAGAATTTTAAATTTTTTTTTCATTGTTGGGAGTTGAACCTAGGATCTTTCACATCCTAGGCAAATACTTTACCTCTGAGCTGTATTTCCAGGCCCTCAATCTGTGGTTTCAAAAACAGAAAACAAAATAAGGTATAAGAAGCTATAAAAATGGGAAATTAAAATGTTAGCTCTGCCTCACGGCATAGATCTATACTCCAGATGTTTGAGAAGATGAGGTAGGAGGGTCTTGGGTTCAAGGTCATCCTAAGGGTCTTAGACTAGCTGAAAGTTAAGATGAGGCAGTTCATACTAGACAGTTCAGATTGCTTAAATTAGGCAGTTTAGATTAGTCATGAAAATAGAAAGTAAAAATCAAAGAAGGGTAGTCAGGGATTGTTTGCTTAGTATGTACAGTGCTAGATTCAATCTTTAATACCAAAAAGAAAGAGAGAAAAGGGGAAAAGGAAGGAGTAAGGGAAGACAGACTACATCTGGGGAGATGGCTCACTGAATAAGAACACATGCTGCTCTATAAAAAGACCTGGGTTCAATTCACAATGCCCACATCAGAAGGCTCACAACAATCTGTAACTCTAGCTCTAGGTGCAGCTGACATTTCTGCAGGTTTACCCGTACTTACATGCATATACACACACACACACACTTTTAGAAATTTGAAATGCTGAAATCTTACGTGTGTGTGTGTGTGTGTGTGTGTGTGTGTTTGTGTATGTGCGTTAGAAAAGACCTGAAGGAGACTTGTGTAATGTCAGTGAAGGATCTTTTAGTGGGGCTGTTTGCAGTTTAGTTGCTGGAATGGGGGTAATACGTATTTGGAATGTTCTGGGCTCTCTTTTCACATGCACCCCTGCCTAGCCAAAGTCATTGAGGCTATAGGAGGTTAAGAGACAATCTGTTCAAAGCTTTCCTGGTCTTCGTACCTTTTGTGTACAATGCATTGAAGGCACCCTGTCTTATCCTTTCTCAAAATTAGCTGACCACCACAGGGAATCTCTCTTCAGTAGCCTGTGATGTGATAGATAGACACATTTTTCAATTAAATGACTTCACATTATAATGCAATCCAAAACCCAGCAGAGATGAACACACTGGTGTCAGTGGGCGCTTATAAATTATGTTAGTATCTTTTAAGGACACTTCCACATAACTGCACTAATCATCTACTAACTGTGGCCTTTGTAGTCATGAAGAGGACACTGTACATGGTCTTAGACCACCCACTGTCTGAGTCACAGGGCAGCTTTTATTTGCTTCCTTGTAAACAAATTCCTTTAACCAGCCTGGCTCTTGCCCAAGAAGTATTGTAGAGTGCTTGCTATAGAGAACATTCATGTCTTTTTGATGTGAAGGGTGTTTTCTCTCTTGGTGGGTCAAGGGGTAAGGTAGCTCGTGAGTGAGAGTTGCAGAAGACCATCCTATGACACAAGTTCCTTCCTTGTCTCTGCCAAGAAGAACTCCCGAGTGGTTCCTGGGCCATCCAAGGTTCTGCTCTACTGACATGGAACTGGAAACGGGACAAGAAATCGAAATGCTTTGTGACACCCTCTCTCCTCTTCTGCTTCTTGAGCCAAACAGAAAATTGAACTTTGGTTTCAGGAAATAGAAAGGAGGAAAGAAAAGGTATTAGCAGTTCTCCACCCCGAATCTAACACCCCTACATGCTTCCAGCCACTGACATAGTGACAATGGGACATCTGTTTCCAGGTAACTGGATGATCATGGGAACAGCACCTTTGGACTCCACCTCTCTGTGGTCCCCTGCAATGTTCCCACAGAGTGATGTTATTTTTTTCCCAACGAAGTGTTTCCCCTTCCTAATTCAATTCTCCCTTCAGTTTTGGAGCCAGGGACATTGATAATTTTGTTAGAAATTGAATCAGTTGTGAAGCACTGGGAATAAGAATGGTTTAAAACCTCAGGTGAGTTTCTTGGAATTCTGAGCCAACTCCCTTTCCCAGTTACTCACAGGAAGTTATCGCTGATGTCATTAAAGTTGGATATAGTCCTTGTGTGTAAAAGAGAGGGAGAGGGCTGGGATGGGAGTGTGAATAGAGGGTGAGATCTGGGTTATAGTGAAGCCTTAAGGATCCTAAAAGCACTCTTACTTCAGATGAAATTTAATGAATCTATTACTCTTTGTAGCAAGCTAATATTTAGCAGCATTTGAGGCTGATGAATCCCACAGAATGTCCTAAGTTTTTCAGTCTGAGTTACACACTAAAAAGTGTAGCTATTATTGTGAGGCATCATATCAGTTTTTGTATGAGTCAGTGTTTCACAGGCAAGAAACTTCTGCAGAATCTTACTTTCAGTGTATGTATTTAGATCATTAAGTCTGGAACATGATATTAGCTCAGAAGAAATTACAAATGCTGTACAGGCTTTATTGGGAATTTTGTGAAAAGTTATTGATCCTAATCTAAGAAGGTCAAAGTCCTCTGATATAGACAAAACATTAATCTTTATATTAAGACAATTTGAGGAGAAAACCAAATTATGCATACTGGGCACAATTGTATAAGAGTTCTAGAAGGGAGTCTTCTCACAGTAGTGTTTATTGTAGAAAACCTTGACTTAGTCTCCATTTACCTTCCCCTCCTACCCTCCCTTTCTTCTCTGTCTTCCTCTACTTCTCTTTCACCCTTTTCCCTCTCTGTGACAAGCAAATTCCACCATTCCCACAAAGTAGAACATTCAGACCTTATCCCCCGGGTGGCTGGACCAGTCAGTCCTCTAGATCTGATTGCTTTTCTGGTGTCTCACTCTGTACAAAAGAAAGTGAACTGAAAGATGAATGCAAAGAATTTCCCTGGTCTGGTCAATGGTTCTTTTCCAGCAGAGTAGAAATTTTAGTCATTGAATGTCCTCAAGAAGGCAAAAGTCTTTTCAGTTCTGAGATGGGACATACAAGTGTGGGAATTTTTATAGTCTTTGTTCACAGCACTTAAAGCTGTGCCTGGCTTCCTGGGGTCATGAAAGCAGGTGAGCTGGCCTTCCGCTCACCAGTTATAGCACTTGGGAGAGCAGGTCTTAAACGTCACCCGGTAGAGCAGTGCAGACCCCAGTGGAGGTGGGGCAGATGAGCTGTCATTGCCACTCTTCTGCTATGAGGTAGCCTGGTTGGCTAAGAGATGCCCTTTGCCCCCCTCCCCTGCCCCTTACCACCAGAGGCAATCAAGAGAGCTGATTTTGGTGTCATGATAGTGGGTGAACTATTCATACCCCTCACCAGCTATAGCACTTGGAAGAGCTGGCCCTGTACCTTGCCTGGACAGAACAGTATAGCTAGTACTGGTTGGGGGTTGGGGGGACAAGGCTGAGCCTGCTCCAACAGAGAGAATAGGAAAGATAGCCCTGACACTCATCTGCCATGAGGTGGCACAGGAGTGATCCTCTCCCCTCCAACCACCCTGCTCACTACCTAAGGCAGTTGGGAAAGCTAGTCCTGAGGTCTTGAGAGCAGGGAATCAGGCCCTGTTGGAGAAGGTGCAGCTGAGCTTGTTCCTCCACTCATCTGTTATGAGGTGACATGGGTTAGGGGTGATGATCTCTTAACACCCATAGTAGCCTGGAGAGCTGACCCTGGGTTTACAAGAACAGGAGAGCTAGCCATAATGAGGGCTCTGCAACTCACCTAGGTAACACAGTGGCCCCGATAGTAAAGGTACCAATGAGCCAGTCCCAAGGGTGAAGACCCTCAAAGGCTGCAGCACTTGGGAAAGTAGGACCCAATGCTTGACTGGGAAGCACAGTAGACCTGTCTCTGGAGGTGTGGGTATAGGAAAGTCAGTTTTGAGGGCATGAGAACAGGTGTGTTGACCCTGCTTTCTGCTGATGCAGTAGTGGGTGGCCTACCCAAGGCAGTGCTGGAGACTATGGCCTGATGGTGCAGATAAGGGAGAACTGACCAGGTTAGCTAATACCCAGGCCTAGATCAGGGCTCTAAATTGGTTCCACCCCAAAATCTATATCATCTGATAATGGTTGGGACATGTGAAAGGGCCAGTCCTGATGATCTAATGCAGCAGGATCTCCATGACACAGGACAACAGTAGGATAACTAGAGAACTCTCCATGAGCATCAGATATTTGCAGTATAACACTAACCAGAGATCTTGAACTAGACCAATAACTTATTGCAATAAACATTTGCAAGTGAAGATGAGTGGGCAGAGGGATGTACTGTGGGACACACTGTGACATAGTACAGCTTCCACAATGAAATGGTTTTTTGTTTGCTTGTATGTTTTACTGGGTGAGGGGTTTGTAAGAGTCAATGGTGGATATGAGGGGATGAGTGGGACTGGGGTGCATGAGGTGAAACTCACAAAGAATCAATAAAAAGTTTAAAAAACTGAGTTTCTAGGAGGTTATCCTTTGAGGCAAACAGTGAAAACCCATTCAACAATTCATGCAGCAAATTGTATTTAATCCGAAAACAATGTTTGACTTAAAACTTAAGTACTGACTAGTTTCATGTAACTCATTTTATTGTAGGGTAAATTCGCATAGCCTATATATGTAAAACTGAATGCAAAACCCTAGTGTATGGAACATATGGACCAGTTAAACGAAAACTGATTTAGAGAATTAATTTTTTTTATCAAATTTTCTAGAGTTGTTTAGATCCAGCATAATGATCAGAAGATCATTCTTACCATGGCAAAACACTCAGAGTAAGATGGAATATTTGAAAAGACGGAAACAAAAACAGGTAGTTGTTCTGTCCAATGAGAAACTTCTGACAGAAACATCATGAAAGCTGCTCAAGTAGTGTCATAAGTTGTATTTAAGCACGGTGGTCGCATCATGGTAAAACTGTGTATGAAGTGGCACGTCACGTATGAATTTTGAGAACTCTGTAGTCACTTTGGTTGGTAAGGTCCATCCATCTCTTGTGTATAATTCTGAACAGTGAAACTTTAAAATTCAATGCTATACACTTGCAGCCTGGGACATTTCTATCGTATCTGAAGTCATTTTCCATCAGGAGTTTTATGCATGAACTTAAACATGAGGAATCTCACAATAGAAGCATCCTGTGATATGGCTGTCATCTGTGATGTAGTGGGTGTGTCCCTTTACTACAGTCTTAGTTTTCTTCCCATTGTTCTGATAAACACCCTGACCAAAAGCAACTTACAGAGGAAAACGTTTATTTGGTTTATATTTCCAAGAACAGTCCATCAGTGAGGGAACATGCACAGGAACCGTAGAGAGAGGCTTTGTATTGGTTTGTTCTCTCTGGTTTATGCTCAGTCAGCTTCCTTATACAGGGAGGACCACCTGCCCAGGAACATTCACAATGGGCTGGGCTCTTCCACAAGAGTCAGTCAACATGGCAGTTACGTTTAAACCTACCCACAGGCCAATCTGATCTGGGAAGTCTCTCAAGTTGAGACTCATTTTTTCCCACGTAACTTCTTGGTTTTGTCAAGTTGTCAATAAAAACTATTCAGGTTATCCATAGAGCAGTATAGAAAATATGACCAACCTTTGGGATGCTGAAGGAAATAGATGGCCTACAGGTGAATGTGGCAGTGAGACTGTATCTTGGGTTGGGCCTGGTGGTATATGCCTGCAATCCCAGCAATGCTCGGGAAGCTGAAGCAGGAGGGTTAGGATTTTGATGCCAGCCTGAGACTGGGTGCAAGATCCTGTCTAAATGAAGTAAAACTGCAAAATGTTTCATTCTTTTAAATTTAAATATCTTGACTGTTTTCACTCTAATGTTTCATTCTAGAGTTAGATATGTGAGGATGTTTTACATAAAGACAGAACAAATTGGATTGGATTTGGGTTTTCATCTTCAACTGGAAAATATGTAAGTGAATCAAATATCCCTGAGAAAAGTCCTGAACTCCGGTAAGTTCATAGCTTAATGGTAAACCATGATATGGCAACTGGTTTAATAGATGTGGTGGTTTGGTTAAGAATGGCCCCTATACGTTCATATATTTAAATGCTTAGTCACAGAGCTGGAGAGATGGGCTCAGTGGATAAGAGCACTGACTGCTCTTCCAGAGGTCCTGAGTTCAATTCCTAGCAACTACATGGTGGCTCACAACCATCTGGAATGGGATCCGATGCCCTCTTGTGGTGTGTCTGAAGACAGTGACAGTGTACTCATAAATAAATGCTTAGTCACAAGGGAGTGGCGCTATTTGAAATGATTAGAAGGATTAGGCAGTGTGACCTTGTTGGAGGTGGTGGGTCACTAAGGGTGGGCTTTGAGGTTTCAAAAGTACGTGCCAAGCCCGGAGTTTTGCTCTGTTTATGATTGGGATTTAGTTTTTAGCCAGCTTCCCAGCAGCCACATTAATCCTACCATGCCTCCCACAAGAGTATAGCACTTAGAAGAGAGATCATTAGAACTTTCCATCCAGAGTCAAAGAGATGACTCCTTTGGTTAAGGTTGCTTGCAGCCCAGGTACGACCACCCCAGTTAGATCCCAGCACCCACAGAAACATTATATGTACACATGTATGCCTGTAAGGGCAGCACTAGAAAGCAGAGCCTAGAACATCCTGGGGCTTGCTGGCCAGCTGGCCTAGACAAGTCCTAAGTAAACTAAGGCGGAGCACAACATGGCCAACATCTAACTATGACCTCCACATGGTCACACACAAATACTTTTAAAGGACATTAAGAAAACTGTGATGGTAAACTGCTCAGTGGGAAAAGAATAATACAAAACATACGGTCACAGTTGCAGTTCAGAATTAAAACCAAACTAAAAGATACTAGACTTTAAAAGACCATTTGATAAGACCATGAGTAGCTGTTCCCTCCATCAACCTGCACTGGACTGGCAGAGAGATGTGAGGACATAGAAGCATATTGTGGTAACGCCTTATTTTATTACATTGCAGGGACAGTAAATTTTCTTTTCAGTAGGCAAAAAGTAAATCATTGGTACCTCAAATATGAAAACAAATGAAAGTATAAACTAGCACATCATCAGGTTAATGGGAAACATTTTCAAATGTAAAAAGTTAATGCATTATTTATCTCCATGATAAAAATCAATTTAAAATCACACAGAAACATTGTTCTGGGATGAATCTGCCTCAAATGGGAATTCAAACTAGAGCTTTTGGTAATCAAACCAATACAATTTTGAAAAATTGTTCATATCCTCTTCTAATTTATTTCCTCATATGAACCAGTAATTTCTGGGCTTTGGGGCCATGGCTATCTAAAACTAATTAATAACTGAGTGGGTTTATTTACTACTTTAAACCACACCCCCCCTCTCAAATATGTCCCAGCTCCAAATTAAGGTAATTACTTCATTAGAAAAACATTTCTAATAGCTTGGCTCAGCAGCCTCAGCCTGATTATTGTGATTACAAGCTATTTACTGCAATCTAATGCTATTTGCTCCATGCTGGCTACATTTTACAATGTCCAATTTCTTTGTGCCTCACTTACATTTATTTTTCTCAATGGATGGAAAAGAATAAGTAATTCTACTATAATATACATTGAAACTAGTAAAATGTATTATTTTCTACAAATTTCCTGGACCTGAGTTTCCCTGACCTTGTGTCTTCACTCACTCATTTATCCTGAGATATTTATACCTTAGAACAGTTTGATTTACAGAATGGAATAAAAGAAAACTACGTCCAAGGACAATGCATATCCCATCATGTCATGACCAATTTTCTCTGTTGCTGATATCGTTTATCAATATGTTATATTAATGAGAATGGATGAACTAAAACTGATCCATCATTAGTGACCACAGTTTGTCCCCTGCTTAGACAATTCCTTGGTTGGAACTCTATGTTCCTTCACTGTTCTTAGGGCCCCTTTGTCCTCACATGTTCATCTCGGCTGCAAAAGCTTCTAGTCTTCTTGTTTATAAAGAGCAATAATCAGGTATTGTTTATAATCTTCTATGAGGTTTTGCCTGATATTTCCTATAATAGGACATTGATGTTTTGGGGGAGGAAGATCAAGAGGTAAAAAGCTGTTCTCATTAAGGACACACAGCTGAATGCTGACTTTGGCCATGTAGCTGAGGTGGTTACCCTTTTCCTTAATTGAATGCTATACATCTTTCAGAAATATCGCCGTCTTCTGCTCAGACATGAGTATGGAGGTCATGCACCATGGAACCGAGCACTGGTAGTTTGTGCAATAGACTTCTGCATTTGAGAGTTATGTGTTCTCCCCAATTAATTTATTCAGTCACTTAGTTACATCAATACGACCTCACAGAAGTGAAATTTTATATTTTGAGTAACACAGCATTATTTTGTTGAAGTTAATACAGATTCAACCATTTGGAGGACTTTCAGCTGGCTTTGGTATCCCTTTAATACATTTCCGCGCTTGCGCAGTTGTGTTTGCTTTATTTCCCATTCATTTATTATTTTGCGGAGGGAACATTATACAAGTCAGAGGACAACTTGTGGAGTCAGCTCTCCTCTCCCTCCATGTGGGTTCTAGAGATTGAATTCAGGTCATCAGGCTTGCTGGCAGGTGCCCTTACCTACTGAGAGATCTCATTGACCACTGGTTTCTTCTTTTTGAGACCAAATTGCACTGTTTCTTTATCCGTAAGAAGAGTGAAAGTAGTTATATTGACAGTAGAAATATGGATGCAACTGGAGATAATCATATTAAGTACTTCTCAGAAAGGCAAATGCCGGCAGCAGCTCTCTGCTCCCAAACCCCGTGGGAGAGAGACCTCACCGCCTGGTCAGGTGGGCACTCCTGAGGCTGCAGAGCGGAAGAGACCACCAACACTGCCCACCCCTGCCCACATCCCTGTCCCAAGAGGAAACTGTATAAGGCCTCTGGGCTCCCGTGGGGTGGCCCCAGGAGCGGCAGGACCCCTGCGCCTGAGACACCGCCGGAACCTGAAGGAACAGACCAGATAAACAGTTCTCTGCACCCAAATCCCGTGGGAGGGAGAGCTAAACCTACAGAGAGGCAGACACGCCTGGGAAACCAGAAGAGACTGCACTCTGCACACATCTCAGACGCCAGAGGAAAACACCAAACGCCATCTGGAACCCTGGTGCACGGAGGCTCCCGGAAAGAGCGGCGCAGATCTTCCCGGTTGCTGCCGCCGCAGAGAGGTCGTAGGCAGCACCCCACGAGCAAACTTGAGCCTCGTAAGTAAGAAGACCACAAGTAAGACCAACTTTTCTGCTGCAAGAGACCTGCCTGGTGAACTCAGGACACACAGAGGCAAAATTCCTCTAGGACCGGGCACTTCCTGTGTTTACCGGAAGTCCCACACCCGCGGATCCCGGCCGGCAGCAGCTCTCTGCTGCCAAACCCCGTGGGAGAGAGACCTCACCGCCTGGTCAGGTTGGCACTCCTGGTTTCTCCTCTCACACTCACATCCTCCCAGCTCTGTACTCAGAAAAGCATTTCATTAGTGCTTTCATTTATTATAGATTTCATTTTATGTTTGATAAGGTTATTGATAGACCAAAATGAAGGATACTGTTAAATATGAATATTCTTTTTTAAAAAATAAAATTGTTATTGTTGGAAAAATGAGCTATAGACTTTTAATAATATATATGTGCATAAAATACTTGTAGAATCTTCCTTTGGATTGAAATTAATGAAATTTTCCTACATTTTTTTTCTCTTTTCTTTTCTAATAGTTAACCATTTGCCTTTCAATCTCTCTGAACAGCCTTTCAAAGGAAACTTGCAGATGGCATGGCAGTTACAACTTATGTGCTGCCACTTGGAAACAGTAGTCCACTTCTCTAATCTGAGTTTATTATCTTTAATTTTTATCACTACACACATGTTACATACAAGTATAGATTGCATGTTGACCATAGCCCATCCCCCAGCCTTCCATTTTTCTACTCTCACTAGTTCTCTTTGTTCCCTAGAAATTTCTACTTCACATCAAATATACATATGTCTATATAAAATCTAAGAAGTACAAATGAGGGGAAACATATGGGATGTCTTCCGTGGCATTTGCCTTTTTTTTTTTTTTTTTTTTTTTGACCTTTTTTTTCAGTATATATATATATATATATATATATATATATATTAACTTGAGTATTTCTTATATACATTTCGAGTGTTATTCCCTTTCCCGGTTTCCAGGCAGACATCCCCCTACCCCCAACAATCTAGTTCACTGGGGGTTCAGTCTTATAGCAGGACCCAGGGCTTCCCCTTCCACTGGTGCTCTTACTAGGATATTCATTGCTACCTATGAGGTCAGAGTCCAGGGTCAGTCCATGTATAGTCTTTAGGTAGTGGCTTAGTCCCTGGAAGCTCTGGTTGCTTGGCATTGTTGTACATATGGGGTCTCGAGCCCTTCAAGCTCTTCCAGTTCTTTCTCTGAGTCCTTCAACGGGGGTCCTATTCTCAAATCAGTGGTTTGCTGCTGGCATACGCCTCTGTGTTTGCTGTATTCTGGCTGTGTCTCTCGGGAGAGATCTTTAACTATTTTAAATAATTCAATAAAACCATCAGATCATGCATTGCTTTTAGATGGAAGATTTTTAATTACTGTCTCCTTATCATTGCTCATTATTGGTTATTTATATTTTCAGTTCCTAATTCAAAGTTAGAAGGTTGGATAGGTTCAGTAATCCATTTCTTCCCACTTTCCATCTCTGTAGCACATCATTGTTCTCGGTAGCATCTGTTGTAATGTCTCCTTTCTCGTCTTTAATTTCATTGAATTTTTTTGATATCTTTCTTGGTTAGTGGAACTAAAGGCTTATCAATTTTATTTCATTGTTCTTTTCCTTAGTTTCTTTAATATACATCCACTTTGATCTTTATTATCTATTTCTTTTTATTAAATTAGGTTTACTTTGTTCTTTCTTTTCTACATTCAAGAAATTATATATAGTCATGTCTGTGCAAGAATTTTTTAAATGTATTTTACTACTGTAAGTACCCTCAGTACCGCAAATTTTCGTTTGTGTTTTGTTGGTTTTTTTTTTTAGAAATATATGAACTAGTATCTATATTCACCCCAGATAGGGCACCAATAACAGACTTAAAGACACTATTCCACCCAAGTCTAGTTTATTGATAAGTTTACTGGGGTATCTTACAGAATGGGTGAGGGGTTATTAATAAAAGCATAGGTGGCTCAAAGCTATCATCACCAGAAGTAAGTACACTCTAGGGAGGTGACTGCTCATGGATACTGTTTCCTTGGACCACGTGTAGGGACTCCATGTAGGAGTCCATGCAGTTGGGAAGTTGTTGGGCGTTAGTTTTAGGAAGTTTGTGCATTTTAGGTGCTTCAGAGACTTGTAAAGTTATTCATTTTCCAAGTCTTAAGGAGCCTTCTTCCAGGAGAGAATAGTTTGATTAATAGAAAATAGCTATATAAAAACATATTTTGAAGTTCCCATATATTAATCCATTTCCATTTTATATTGATTTTCCATATGATTATATTGTTTTCTGACAATACATGTGATAGGATTTTTTTCTTTATTTTTTTATGTTCTTGAGATAAATGATCAGTCCTAGAAAACATTCCATGTTCTGATGGAAAGAATGTCCTCTTGCTGTTTGATGAAATATTTTGTTGTTAATTGAAGTGTTTCTTGATTTTCCTGTCTGGGTGATCTCTACTTTGAGAAAAGTGGAGTGTTTGATCTTTGTTAAGGTCTGTCTTTTAGATATAATATTTGGCTTATATATTTGTGTTCTGTATATACACATAAAACTAAATAAAATCGTTAAGTCTTTTTTCCATAATTGATCAATTTGTCTCTCTACAGCATTTTAAAAAACCTGCTTTTATATGATATGACTATCCTGCCACTTGCGTGTTTGGGATTACCATTTACATATTTTTTCTGATCCTTCATCTTTAATATTAATGTATTAATAGTATCAATAATGTACAGCTTATTCTCAATGTTAGCATATAGTTTGTTCTGTTTTTTCTATTCAGCATGTGTCTTTTTGTTCTGCTTTGTTGACAAAGGTCTTACTTTGCAACTCATACTAGCCATAACCTCTTGGTCTCCTGCCCTGGGTTCCAAGTGCTGGCATTACACTCATAGGCTAGCATGTCTTATCAGTCTGGGTATTCCCGTTGGTGAATTTAATCCTGGGTTATGCTAGAAATGCACATGCTCCAATCGCAGTGTGAAAATCCTCCATATTTTAAACATCTTTTGATTATTATTGTGATTTTGGTGTTTCGAATCTCTTTCTCCTGTATCTGTTCTTCCATTGAGTTTGTATGTTCACACATCTTCAGGCTGTTGGTCATCATCTTGTTCCCAGTATAGACCTTTCAGGTAGGGTGGGATTGTAGTGATGGATTTCTTCGGCTACAGCTGTTGTAAAATAGATTATTTCATAGTTTTTGGTTGACAAGGTTTTGTTCTGTTCTTCTAGTACTTCAAATGTCTCATTCTCTGTCTCTTCTGGCCAGTGCCTAAAAAGACTGTTATTCTAATTGGTACTTTCGTATATGCTTATGTGCACCATTTATGAGTTAACTCAAAGGACTTCCCTGAGGAACAAAATTCCTCTGCTCTGGTCTGTTGCCTAAGCTCTATTATGCTTCTTTATTGATTGAAGTTTTCAGCTAAAATATCTCTTCATTATGATTTTTGACTCTGGTAAATTTCCCATCCCTATCCTGATAGGCTATCCCACTGCTCTCCTAATATCTTTAGATCATCATATCTCTTCTCTAACATCTCAGTTAATTCTCTTGAGGTCTCTTTTTTCTCTCCAAATTTTTCAACTCTTTTTTCAGTTTTTCTTCAAGACATTATTCTCTGGAGAATTATTCTCTTCTTGTGGTGGGTATCATTTCATAATTCTTATTGCCAAATACCTGTACATCTTGTATAATATTTACCTCTTATCATTTTTGGAAGTTTTTTGGTAGGTATGTTGTATATATTCCTGTGTATGTATTTATGGTTGTATGTGAACTTGTAGAAAATAGAGGTGATGTGGGGTGTCTTCCTCAGTTGCTCTCCATCTTATTTTCTGAGGCAGAGTCTCTCCAGATACCTGATACTCAGTAATTTATCTGTATTAGCAGACCAACAGACTCTGGGATCTACCTATCTCTACCTCCTTCTATTGACGGAGCTATCCAGAGCCATCCCATATGGTGTCTTTATAGCAAAAGATTATTATTTTGTGCTTTTTTTTGCTTTGTGGTAGTGAATGTTCTTTGGATAGGTGCTTCATCTTTGTTCAGCATTCCTACCAGTGTCTTATCAATACAGACTGCAGCCGTATGGGAAGGCAGCGATATTACTGTCCTTGGGCATGAACTTCTAAAACTCCATATCTTCTAGCTCCAGTGAGTTGAGCACTGACAGACCTCTTGGTTGTGGCAGCATGTGCTATCTGAGTGGTCCAGAACATGGAGAGGCCTGCCCTAACATCCCTTAAAGTCACCACAAGTAATAAGAATTACAATAGCAGTAGCCAATCCCCTACAGACTTTTCTTGTGTTCTGTGGAATGAAGTAAGGTGATTTGCATACTTGATGCAGATCACATAAAAGAACTTCTACAGGTCTTGTGGGTGTTTTTTGGAGGTAGAGGTACATTTTAACTATTTCTGTGGAAGTGTCAGTTCCAGATACTATAATATCTTCTCAAGTGTTGTTTGACACTTTTCCTGGAGAGAACCAATATACACAAGAGTCTATTCATCCTAGAAATAGAATCCATTATAGACCAAGTTATGATTATACCAAAGTCTAACTTGGTTCACCAATGAGTCTTCGTTGGGGTTAACAATGGGGGTATTGGTGAGGTATTATAGGCTCAGGGATGGCTCAGAATTATCTGCATCACCAAAAGATCTGCCCCAGTGTAGGCAATGACTTGTAGAAGTTGCTACTGCAGAGCTCTGCACAACTTGCAGGCAGCTCCCTAGTCTGAGAAGTCTCTTCTAGGAAACTTGGTTAACTAGTCTTCTCCCATAGCATCTGTTTGCTCTTTCTAGAAAACTGAGTAAGGGTCTTGAAGAATCTTCAAAGTGTCTACTTTCCCATACAGTTGACATTTCATTTGCTTCCTGAGTCTCCTTCTTGGAAGGAATGTTTCAGTTCAGAACCAACTGTAGGGGCTGGAAAGATGGCTCAGCGGTTAAGAGCACTGACTGCTCTTCCAGAGGTCCTGAGTTCAATTCCCAGCAACCACATGGTGGCTCACAACCATCTGTAATGGGATGCTCTCTTCTGAAGTGTCTGAAGAGAACTACAATGTACTAATATATAAATAAAATAAATCTTTAAAAAAAAAGAACCAACTGTAGTACAGTACCAAGAGACAAGCACAAGTGTGCCAGGGCTTGTGGCAGCCATGGTCCACACTCCCTGGACCAGGCATATTCAAAACCACTACAGGTTTCTTATAGACAACAAAAATCAATTTTTTTCTTAATTAGCTACCAAGAATTAAGGCCATTAATATATTGCGTTATTATTACAGAGTATCTGTAGAATAGAGTCATTAGTTTTTTGTATTATTCCTGATTTCTGTTCTTAGTCATGCTTTGTAATTTATTAATTATAAGTTTGGTTTGGTTTCTTTCTTGATTCTTCTATGATCATTTCTCTCTTCAATTCTAAGTATGGCATCCAGTATTCTGTTTAGATTTGTTGTTGTTGTAGGGTATGAATATTTTTAGGATGTTAGTATAATGGAAACTTTTTTCCTATGCCATATAGTTTTGTTGAAAATAGTAGTCTAGGTTAGAATTTGAGAACTTAGAGTGCATTGCTCCAGACTTTCTGGCTTTGAATTTTACATTAAGAAATGAGGATTATTGAGTTAGTTTTTCCTGTATATGGGACTAGTATTATTTTTCTCTTATAGCTTTTGATATTTTTCTTTGTTTTATTTAGTTTTTTAGCTATGATATTTTATAGAGAGTTTCTTCTCTGGATGAGTTTAGTTGAAGTTCTTTTGTGTCTTGTATTTGTATGGGTATGTCTTTCCTTGGATTGGAGAATTTTTCTTCTATGATTTTGTTAATGCCATTGACCTGGTATTTTTCTCCCTAATCCATGACATCTCCCATTTCCTGCATATTCCTCTCCTGGAGCTTTAAGATTTTTTTTTCATATTCTTTCTTTGCTTATCTGGTTTAGATTCTCTACTTTACCTATAATCTATACTTTATCTTCAAGTGCTGACATTTTGTCATCTGCTTGTATTCATCTAAAATTGTGAGACTTTCACCTGAATTGTCAAGTTGGGATATTGGAATTTTCCAGTTTCATCTTCATTGAGCTTGAGGCTGTGAAGTTTCTATCTCTAATTTTCAGCCATGTGCTTGTTTTTCTTCACTCAGATGCTTGTTGTTATATTCTTGGAGTTCAATGAAGTGATCTTTCAAGTCTTCTTTAAATACCTATATTCAGTTTTCAAGTGTTTTATAGAATATTTATTTTATGCTTATAGAGATATTGGCTTAGTTTTCTTTTTTGTGGTGCTTCATTTGGGTATTTGAGTGATGCTACCTTTGTACAGTCCTATTTCTATTTGTAATTAAATATTAGAAAATAAACAACAGTTTACTTAATATATATAAGCATTAAAAGCTGTTTCTATTTTTAAGTAGTGTATTGAGAACTGCTTATAAATCTTTGAATGTCTGCTAGAATTCTGCTATGAATCCATCTAGTCCTTGACTTACTTTAGCTCGGTAGCTTTTTATTATGGTTCTGTTTAGGTTGTCAACTTCTTGGCTTAATTTTGATGGTTTGGCTGGATCTAGAAATTGAGCCATTTCTTTTAGGTTTTTCCAACATAATGGAGTACTTATTTTTAAGATATTCTCTTAATTATGTTTAGTGCCCACTGTAATTTTCCTGGTCATTACTGGTTTTGTTAATTTGGGTCCTCTCTTTCAGTTAGTTGTGCCAAAAGCCTGTTGATCATATTTGTCTTCTGAAAGAACCAACTCTTAGCCTTATTAACTCTTTGTATTACTTTGTTTTTATTTTTATTTCCTCTTTGATTTTTATTATTTCTTAATATTTCTTATTGTTTTGCCTTGTACTTCTAAATTGGAGAGGGTCATTATTAAGTCATTTATTTGTGCTTTTTTTGATTGCTTGGTGTAAGCACATAGACTTTTTTATGTAGGACTGCTTCCAATGTGTCCCAGAAGCTTAGTGACATTGTTTTCTATAACAATTAGTTCCAGGAAATATTTTATTTCCTTCTTGATTTCTTCTTTGACTTATTCATCATTATTCAACCAAAGGTTGTTTAACTTCCATAAGTTTTTGTGCTTACTAGAGATTTGTTTGCTGTTGGTTTTAAAGTTTATTGTGGTATGATCAGACAGAATACATAGAGTTCTTTCAATCTTTCTCAATTCGTTTTGTGTCCCAGAATGTAGTCTAATTTAGAAAAGATCTCATGTTCTTTGGTGTTTAGATAGAATATCCTGTAGATATTGGCTATAACATATTATTTAATGTTTATATTTATCTGATTGTTTCTTGTCCATATGACCTATCTATTGAAATCACCTATTAATAGGTTGATGCTAATGTGTGTCTTTAATTCTAGTAGTACACTTTTTAAGAAACTCCGTGCAGCAAATAAATGAAATCTTTCCATTTGGGCTGACAATGCTCCCCACCAAGAGCTGCAAGCTATCCTGCCACATAGTGAGTAAAGACCCTAGAGGGAATAGAACTCATGCCTGCTCATCATTAATGAGCCTCAACCTCCACCTGGTTTTAACAAAGTGGTACTTCATCACCTACTGAGCAGTGTCAGAAAGAGATGCTAAATCGAGTTTAAAAAATACTGGAGTTGTGCAATATAAAATACCCAGGAAAATATGTTTAACACTCTTTTTATATAATGAATTAAGAACTCAAACTAGACAAGGAAAGCAAACTAATAATTGAACATAACCTGTAGATCCCGACACTGAGATGGCACAGATATTGCAATTTTCAAAGCATTCATCATGAAAATGCTACACATGACAAATGAAAACTGCAGACACCAGGAAAGAAACAAGAGACACAAAGAGCCAAATAGAGACAACAGTACAGAAACAACATGTCATTGTTGCTGCTGCTCTGCCACCTGATCTACAACAAGGAGAGGAACATCTCCCTTTTACAGAAACAGAAGGAAAGAGAACATGTAGCACACTGTCATTGCAGAGAATAGCAATCCCAGTCACCAGAAATTCTCACAGCTCACATAGCAAGCAGCCCAGATAGGAAAGCAACCAGAAATCTGCACAGTGTATCTCATGTCACCTTCAGCAAATACCCAGGTATTTGCAGCCAGGACCCATCTTGAAAAATGAGTTGTTTTGGACCATTCTAGGTTCCAGAAGAAATCCTTGCCTATCCCTATCTCTGGAACTCCACAGACATCTCTGCCTTTCTTGAAAACCCTAAATGGCCAAGTAGAATGACTATATTGTAAGGCCAATGGGTACCCTGAACAATGGAAGAAAGGTACTGGAATACAGACAGGAATAAATGGACATGCTGCCCTTAAGAAGCATGTAAGGGGGGTATTGGCTCTCTGAGACAAATCATGCAGCCCACTGGTTGTGGACTTGGGATAGTCTTAGGACTGGATGCAGGTATTTATGAAGTTGCTCTGGTAACTGGCAGGGCAGAGAGAAAACACCCATCTTTGCTCCAAATAGAGGCACAAGATCATATTACAGGATCATGAAACAACTGCCTTTAGCTGTTGCCCTCATCTACAGCTAAAGCGGAGGTCTAGATAAGGAACACCACAGCTCTAGCTGTCACCATGTTCTAGACACATAAAGAGCTAAGAAAAATGTTGCCTGATTGGTGTGTCAGCCACAACTATTCCAACTTGCATCTAATACATGGCTGCCACTGCTATTTCATCTCTGTATCAAGTCTGAACAGGCTACCCTGGCAGGACAGGATGGATGCCCTCATGGATGGATGCTCGTATCCCTTTTTCCTTGTCCTGCACCAGGACTCACATCTTTACCTGGAACTTCGAGTCTATCACCAGTGCTGGTGTGGATCTGGACCCAAGGTCCTTTGCAGTAGTACTGCTAACATGAATGGTGCCTGAGGAAACCTCTGTCATATAATAGAGAGCATCACTCCTATTGTGGGACTAGCCACACAGTGATCATTCTACCAGAACTGCTGTCTTCACCAAGACCAAGCCGGCCTACACCCAATATTTTAGGAACTCAGAGAAAGAATGTATGTGCCATGCCTCTTGCCATTAATCATCATTAAACAAGCTCTAGGGAAGCTATATCATGCCCATATGGAAGTAAGACAAGCAGATGCTTAAAGGAGGCATATATCCAGAGTTAAAAGAAACTAACTACTGTTATAAACTTGTGTAACAATATAAATCATGCGGGAAAAACAGACTCACAGATGAGAAACAAAAGAATCAGCATTAACAGTATAGAAAACCATCAAATCAAGAAGAATAACTAAGGAAGACAATAATTCAGTATTCAAAACAGCTGGAGAAAATTAACAAAATGACAGGAGTAAGCCTTTATTGATACCAACAATGGAAATGGACAAATATGCTTGTCATAGGAAGTCACCAATAAAGATACCATTCCAAGGCCAACATCAAGGGATGTGAAGTGGTGTCCTGCAACTTAAAAAAACAGCAGAACTGTCTAATATATATCTAGTATATTAGAGTTTAAGACAAGAAGATGTAAGGCTAGATAAGTGGAATTACTAACTAACAATCAAGAAAATATCTATTTTTACCTCATTCCAGAGCACATTATTTTATATAACAAAGTAGCTATGAGATTACAGGCAGAGAGATGGGCTCTTACACATCCACAGCAATAAAAATTCACCACGTCATTCTCATCAATGGATGGTTGTTTAGGTTAAGTAATCAAAGAAAATCAGGATTAAATTATATAGAATGTTTTACAAATACAAATTAAGTCTATCCAATAGCTATGTAATACACATTGAACTTTCTGTAGGATAAAGCATATAGTAGGCCACAAAATGTCACAAATTCTACAAAATTAAGATGTATGAAAGAAAGAAAAAAAAGGAAAAAGAAAGGAAAAAAAAGATGTATGAAGAAGCCTTATAAAAACTCCCAAATTCATAAGGTAATTTTCAAAACAAGAGGCTGAACGAAGTTTCCCCACATGAGTGAACAATGTTACTCCCAGAAGGTATGAGTTATTGAATCCCCAGTGTAGGTACAGGCTAACCTTCTCGAGAGTTATTGAAAAGGGGGTGTGGGGGTCACAGAGGATCCAGAGCAATGCAGGCATTGCCACTGCTGGTGGATGCCCCCCCTTCATAACTAGTTGGTTAAGGCTACATTGCCGAAGACAACACTCACTTTGGTTGTAGGGTATAAAGAAATTAAGCTTAAATTGACAAGGAAACTCCCTGCTGGGTGGGGACAGATAGACATTTTTAGTCTCATTTTGTGTTGGGCCCTGCATGCTATAATACCAACCTGCCAGGCAAGCTGTATCTTCTGTAACCATCCTCTTAATTGGACTTGAGGCCTGCTCCACAGGAAGGAATTGATGCCTGGTTTTGTAAACAAGGTCAAAGCCCATGGCTATATCGCTAAGGCAACTACTGTTGTTGCTTTGCTAAAATGAGCGTGATTCGAAAATAGTTCTGCTGCCCTCAACCTTGGTCAGGAAAGTTTCTTACATTGAAGACTTCTGTTTATGAGAATTAGCAACTGTGACTGCTCGCCTGAAGATAGCATGTCTTTATATACCTACCTCAGCAAGGTTCAAGGACATTTGCAGAACGGGAGGTGGGAAGAATTTAAGAGCCAGACATCGGGATGACCACTATGAAGTGTTGTCTTCTGGACTTGGACTGACCGTGGCTCATGTGAACTCACAAAGCTATCTGCTGGAGACCTTGTATAAGGTTCAGCAAAAAGTCCCAGGATGGAAGGGGAAAGTACTACAAGGTCATATCACTCACTAAAGAACTGTTGGTAGTTGATGAGTTCTAAGGAGGGATGGTGGTTTTCTTTGAGAGAAGTGTGGCCCCTGGGCAATTGAAGTTGGCCCAGTAGATGGCCCTACACCCATGGTGGCACTGAATGTACTCAAGTTTAGTGTGTGTGTGTGTCTTTGTGTGTAATTTTAATATAATTATACTGGGCAGGAGATGTGTCATAGGTTTCTGAAGGAGGATGTAATTAAGGTACATTGTATAATATAAATACGAATTAAAAGTATTTAAAAAGTCATTTCCCTTTTTTGGCCACAATGTGATTAAAAACAAAGTAAAAATCAAAAGAAATTTTACAAATACCTTAGATCAGAGAGAAACTCAGAAGGGAAACTTAAACTGTTCTTAAAAATAGAATAAGTAGCTAAAGCAAAGCTGTATCAAGGACAAAGAGTCCGGACATCTAAACAAACAGGCTGTTTACTTGACTTCTGCCTTAAAATGCATCACAAAGACTGAGCAAATCAGGAACCAACCTAACTCAAAGAATAAAGTTTGTGGTTCAAGGGAAAAATTATAATCAGTGCCTCTAAAAAACAAAGGATCATTAGAGTTACAAAAATGAATGTGTCAACAAATTAGAAAACAGAAGAAATGAAAGGTCTGACCTCATACTTTGGACAATTAAACTCTAAGAACATGAAAAACCTAGGTAGACCAATAACAAGCCATGAAATTGAATGAGAAAAGTTTCCAACCAAGGAAAAGCCTACAGCTGATAGCACCACTTCAGAACTGTAGCATGTTTGAAAAGAATTACAACTTCTCTGAAATAGTCCACCAACTTGAAAGCAAGAGAATCCTTCTGGACAAATTCTTTGTGCCTAGTACTACCCTGTTACCAAACCCAGAGAAAGAAGAAATTACAGACCAATATTCCTGATGACCATGTGTAAAAATTTTCTCAATAAAACACAAGCAAACCAAATTCAACAACACAGGAAGAACATTTGTCTTGTGGCTGGAGAGATGGTTAAATAGATAAAAGTATTTGAAGCTTTGCAACTCCAGTTCCAGGGAATCAAATATCCTATGGCCTCCTTAGGCACCAGAAACGCATCTGCTGTACAGACATACATGCAAATAAACAAACTCAAACAGATCGTTCTTGAAGAACATTTGCCTTGATGAAGCTGGTCTGTTCTAGGAATTCAAGGATGGTTCAGCACATGCAATCAATAAACATAATCCAATCAGCAGAATGAAGGACCAAAATTTGATCATCTCCATAGATTATTAAAAGTATTCGATAAAACTCTACCCTCCTTTGCAATAAAAGGTCTTGATAAATTACAAACACTAGAGAAGGTGATAAGGACTGTATATGACAAAGCCACCACAAGCAAATGAGTTGGGGTAAACAAGTGCAGTCTCCTATAAAATAACAGGAAAAGTTTTAGCTGCAGCAATTATGCAGGTGAAAGAAGTAAAGGACATAGAGACCTGCTGATGGATGATGAGGTTCTACATGGGTAAAACCCCAAGACTTCACTTAAAGACTCTGGGCTTAATAAGTTAGTAAAGGGGTAGGATGTCACATAAAAAAAAATCAGTAGTTTTTCTATTCACAAATTCCATATTTTCTAAGAATGAATTATATAGTGTAATCTCATTCAAAGTATCCTCAAAGTGTATGTATACAGGGATAAACTATAACCAAGGAAATTAGAATTCTGTAATGAAAATTATAAAACTGTTTGAAGTACACACACACACACACACACACACACACACACACACACACACACACACACACACTCCAAGGATAGGAATTAAGAATGTTAGAATAGCTGTACTATCTAAAATGGTCTACAGATTCCGGGTACCTCACATTAAAATACTAGTGACATTCATCATACGACTAGAAAAACAAATCCTAAAATGTCATATGAGAGCATGAAGAACCCAGATTGCAAAAGCACATAGCTGCATGTATGTGGTATCTGATTTCAATACATACTACAGACAGTCAGTGACTGAAGATGTGGCATTGGGATGAAACTGACAAATATCCAGGAACCAGAATAGAAGGCAGAGATTAAGTCCATATATCTGGAGCCATTTGATTCTAAACAAAGGTACCAAAAAATATACTGGATAAAGGGAAGCCTCTTGCGTATGCGCTGTTATAAGGTGCTGTTACATGACCCCATGAAGAAACTAGAAACATGACCTCTGTCTCTCACTCTCCAGAAAAACCAATTTAAGATCATCCAAAGACGGAAATGCCAGATGCCAAATTCCCAAACTACTATGAGAGATCATAGCTGAAATACGTCAGGTGATGATGTAATCACTTTCTGGACAGGATCTCAAAGGAACAAGGAACAAACTTAAAAGCAGGATTCACAAGTGGGGTAATGTCAAGGTGAGGAGATTCTAGAGGGCAAACCAAACAAGAGTAAAGGTCCAACTGTAGAGAAATCATTTTTCAACTATCAAAAAGAGTTAAATAAAATGAGCAAAATTATCTCAATAGATATTTCTCAAAAGAAAAAATATAAATAATTGACAAGTATTTGTGAAAACTCTTCATAGTAAAATCCATCAAGAAAATACAAATCAAACTACAGTGAGATACAATTTATGTTTGGTTTTACCTGTTAAATCTCAACAGAAGAAGACTATGGTGAGAAAATGGAGTTCTGTGAATGTGAGTCTTACAGCCATTGTGAACACACAGGACACTGTGAGGCTTTCCCCAATCTTCAAAGCTGGTCAACCACTTGATCAATCAGACTATACCATCCTTTTATATATAAACATGTGTGTGTGTGTGTGTATTCACAAGAAATCACACATAATTCTCTTTGTTGCAACATTTATGATAGTTAACATGTAATCAATCTAAGTGACCATTAAAAGCTGAATAGTAAAGTGAGTGTGTGTGTGATACATGAGGAACTGTATCAAAGTGTCACAGAATTAGGAAGGTTGAGGACCCCTGCTTTATAATGACTCAGTACTGAGAGAGATTAAGATAGATGGGGGATATCGAAACAAGGAGGTGGTATTTAAACAGGTCACTCTATGAATGTATGGACACATCACACTGAACCCTATTAAAATAAACCACCATTATGCACCAGTAAAAACAAAAACCCTAAGTCTCCTATTGGGGAAAATTTTTTGATGGCCTCTCTCCCACATCTCAACTCACTCCATTAAGTGCTGGCAATGGTACTCGGGAGCTGTGGCTCTCAAGTAACAATCTGAGACAAACAGTGACTGGGGCAATTTGTGAACTTCCAATCCTTGCCATTTATTTTACACCTTCATTTTTCTCCTAAGGTCGATCTCACATGAACTGAGTTATTGCTGTTCTGCGTAAGCTTCTCCTCCTCATCCAAGACAAACAAGGAGGAGAAAGAGTTAGTCTTTAGATTTTCTGATGTTCTAGGACAATGGCGAGTGTGTAAGTGGAGAACATTAGTAGACAGTGAGTGGTTTACTAAGCCCGTCAGCCCTGCCTCAAACCTGTCCCTACCTCCAGTCATACTTTCAGTGTGAAGACAGCCACACTCCCAGATTTCCTGGAGACCTGAATCCTTCGCTGAAAAGTATCACTGTTGAGAAAGACAGTCTCCCCAACCCCGGGCTTGAAGTTCCCTTTCTCCATCTTGGATTCCACCAAGAGATAGGTAAATGCTTAGATTACAACCCTCCAGTTCTGCATTACTTAAGTGGGAGAAACACAAGAAGCCAAATTGCATGCTACATGATACCATGAGTCTCTTTCAGACTTTGCTCAAATTCAGACAGTATTCGTGAAGAAATCTTTCTGATCACAGTTCTGTTCCATTTTCTCTCCCTTTTATTTTCTTGAAACACACACATGCATAGAACTACAGATGTACTCCAACATAATGGTGTCATGTTTTTGCTTCCTCTCTATATGAAAGCTCTATGGTGACAAAGGCCACTGCCACCTCATTCGATGGTCTTCATACTGTTTCTGGTACAAAAGTACTTGGCACAGACTGACTGCTCAGAAAACACCAACTGAGTGAAGAACCACAGTTGGCAGTTTTGGCAAAATGACTTCTAAGAAGTACAGCTTAATATGGGCCCTGAAGATGGAGTCAGTCAGGCAAAGGTGTCAGTTGGAACCAGAGGCCTTTAGAAGAGGCCAAGGTCCTGTGGCAAGGAGGCAGCGGCGGCACCTAAGGAACAGAGGAAAGCTCATATACTAGGAGCACATGTCAGGCATGGATTGGAGATGAGATTAGAGGCCTGGCAGGGCAAGGTGCAGACTGGATTTCCTTGTGAGTACCATGGGAAGAAATATATGCAAAGCAGTCACGTAATAATCTGAGTTTAAACATGAGCTTCTGCTCCTGTGTGTAAAACAAATCTTGGCAAAGGATGGGGTATAACCAGAGAACAGATGTAAGGCTCACAGCAGTGAGCAGTGCCAGCCAGTGTCCGCTGAGCACCTCAAGCCCTACTCTCAGGATTATAAACATTGTAGCACTTAAAACACTTAAGAAATTCAGTCAACATTTTATTCTTAAAATTGGCTTTCCTGTATTATAATTTGTTATCAAATAACATTATATGCAAAAATGTTAGCTCCGACGTAAGGTTACAATGTTTGTGTTGTATGGGCCTCCAAAGAGAATATTACGACTCCAAGGTATTCTTTGCCTTTAAGGACCACGGTTTATTCGAAATCACTTGGAAGTGATGTTTGGAGGTAAATTTTTACTTTGGCAATGAGTGGACTAACATGGGTTGAGACGATTTTAAAGACGAAACTTAGCTTAGAAGCAGGTAAGGAGTTCCAGGCTATCACTGAGAAGATAAAGAGGTTTAGGCAGATGCCTCTGTGGTGGGAGGTATACAAAGAGGACAGATGCAAACAACACAGCAAACCTAGGAAATGATGCTCTGTGTGAAAACAGAGGGAAGGGAAACTGATGACGTCATCAAGGCACTGAGAAAGTGGGATGCAGGTGACCATGTTCAGGCTCTGTCTGGTCAGCCGCCTATAATACTCCCTAAGGCAGATAGACGTCTGCATCCCCAGTGCTGTGGGTGTTACCCTCTGGCCTGGAGCCATGTCTTCCAGGATTGTTCTTAGCACCGTGACTACAGTTGTCCATCTCCCAAGTACCCTGGAGAGGAGACTCTTCCTTCTTGGGGAACTGAAAGCTCATGGCTGACAGCTTCTCCTCGAGGTAAGGGAAATCCATTCAGTAAGTCTTTCTTGCCCCTGAGCTCCCTGTGGAATCGGACTAAGGCTAGACTTCATCAGAAGCCACGTCTTGCTTAGTCTTTCCTCCTGCCCTCCTTCCTACAGATTTCTCTAGGAATCGTTCCTTGATAAATTACTGACACAAGAATCTCGGTCTTGGCCTCAGCTTCAGTGAGAACTGCCTGAAGATCGAAGCCAGGAAACATGGGTTAAGGGACAGAAGAAAGCAGGAGACGAATGTTCATTTGGACCTCTTTTGTAGGTGCTATCATTCTTTCCCTAACAGGCTCTGAGGGCCGCCCCAGGACACTGTTTGCACAGTCAGCATCTGATCACAGTGAGAGGAAGAGGCCGTGGCATGCTGAAAAAGCAGCTACGGTTCAAGTGCCATGATCTAAAATTGACTTTTTGACATCTGCTTTTTAACTTGAGAGCCAAGTGCCCACAGAGCTCGTTCGAAGTGTGTTTCATTGGGTGACCTACATTTTAGAATCTAAGTCATTCCCAAATTTAGAAAGGAGAGCCCCTGAGCACCTGGGGATCAGCAAAATATCCCAAACAATTTTTCAAGTGTTTTATTTTTGGCAAAACTTGATTTAGCTCATTTTGCAAGTGCTCGTCTCTTCAGTTTTTTAAGCCCTTGGGCATTTCAAAGGAAATTTAATCCACATGTTCCTTATTCATTTACATTTTAAGTCATAAAAATGTTATTTTTATAAGAGCTGCTTGATATCCAAGAAACTTTCTGAGCCTTTTAAAAAAAAATCTCTTTAAAGTCTTGGTTGGAGCCAGGGAGCAGACGTGGTGTGTGATGCACTACACAAAGATGTGATCCAGACAGTCTCCACCAGAGACCAACCTCAGAACAATGCTAGCCACAGGCAGCCAAGAAACTGATGGCAACTCGATGATCGAAAAAGTCGGTCTGGACACCAGAGCATCCTTGAGAAATGCAGGGACAGCCAACAGTCAAGACAACCAAGGTTCCAGTGGACTTCGTTACAGTGGACTTCATTATAAGTCAGTGAAGTGTTTGGGCAAACAAGGGATGCAGATCATATACATTCTAGCAGGCTATCGTTTCTGGCAGGTTTCAAAATCTTCTGCAGGACAAAGCTATCTATTACTACCCAGAGACTCTGTGTAGAGAATGTTGTGTCTTTTCTCAGCATTTTATGTACAATCAAAATAGCATCCTTGAGCATTAATAATATATTACAAGCTCTTTGGAGAAAGTACAAGGAAGGGCTTAACGTGGTGATTGCAATGTATGTTCAATGGTATAGAAAATGTTTATATTATATTTCTAAGGTTGAAAGGTGATACACACCTGTAGACAAGACAGAACTGCTTTCTTTGAATGAATGAATGAATGAATGAATGAATGAATGAATGAATGAATCATGCTTAGGCATGTCCGTTTCTGTTAAACAGGAATTCTCACCGGTAGAGCGGCAGTGCTTTTTCTCCGTTTGCTTGGTTAGGCTCACTAGTGTTCCTGAAATGCACTATGCATGTGTAACTCAAGACGCCCTTCTGTGTCTTAGGTTGTATGGAAAGTATTCCCCTAATACCGAAAGGGAGCAATGCCCTTCTCATTCTTCCCCAGGGGTCCAAGCTGGAGGGGGTGCTCAAGCAAGCACAAGATGACCAAATCGTCTGGGAGTCAGTGGAATGTGAGTGATCATTTGCAAAGGCTAAATCTGTGGTGACCATGTTTTCGGGAACCCCAAATTGGTCGCAGGATCTAGCATGGGGAGGAGGGCGCGGTAGCTTAGATTGTTTTCAATTAGAAGCCTTCTGAGAACCCTAAGGCATACGGTTGTTCTGGATACAGGGCTTTAGAAATGAAGAAACATTATAAAAGCCAAGAAAATGAAACAGGCTAGGAAGAAATAGTAACAGCTGCTAATTTCTTTTTTTTTTTTTTTTTCAGAGCTGAGGACCGAACCCAGGGCCTTGCGCTTGCTAGGCAAGCGCTCTACCACTGAGCTAAATCCCCAACCTCAGCTGCTAATTTCTACAACTGTAGCTAGCCGCTGGTACCCGAAACCCACTCCACAGGGGCTGGTGAGTTTCCCTCATGTTAATGTATGTGGCCATTTTAATCCAAAGAATACTCGCTTCCACCCTTCTGGTACCTGCTCAGTTGCTGCTTAAAGTTTTGCCTGCACAAAATGAGCCCAACTGCCAATATTAATTACCTCTTTAATTTTCCTGAAATCTGTAGAGTAAGCACTTCCCCTTGGAGAAGTGCTCTCTCTATAAATCATCCACACCTTCCAACTCTTCTACCCTCCCCACCAACCTCAAGGCTAGTTCTAAAATATAGCCATTTTCCCCCGATTCTACCGGGCTCTTTATATAGTCCTCTTTGATCGCAGGTGGAATAAAGGAAAGAGAGATGTTCTTTTCTCAGTCTCTATTAACAGAGAAAGCTTAAATAAATAATCTGTCCTTTAAAACCTGTGAGTTAACATTCAGATCCAATGAACGGGGTAAGTGGGGAATGTAGTTATCATAAGAAGTCTGTTTAAGAGTCTGTGATGATTTCATTTCAATATACTATAGTCTCACTTTCAAATGACTGAGTAGATCCACTTTAACTAGGTGTTAACTTCAAAGACTGAAAATAAGAAGTTAAACCAATCAGTTAACATAATTATGTTCTGCCCTGTACTCTCTGCTCAGGTTTTCTGTCCTAGGGACAGTTCCCACATGCTCGGACATCTTTCTTCCAAGGGACATTATTTTCTTCAAAACTTTATAGCAGCCCTAGTTGCGGGTAAATAGCCCATAAATTGCATGACATAAATGAATGTCAAAAAGTCTTTCATCTAATAGTAAACCAGTGGGAGGTTTTATTGACCTATCCTCTGAGAAAAGGTGTGGGGAGAAAACCCATTAAAAAGGAAATATAAACCAAGACCAAGTTGTGATCACCATAATTTAAAATACTTAAAATAATGTCTGTAAGGCTAAGAAAAACTTGTTTTTCCATTAAAGCCCCAATGACATTGTATACTGTTGCTACGACTAAACCATTTAAATCCAGACTCAGATGTCTCCAGAAGTCACATGAGAGACTGGACAATATATGTGGACATTACGCTGTTTGATGTAGAATAGTGTGTTTGAAAGGTTTTCAGTTTGAACCTCAGCTTGATCTCGTTACAGCTATATGACTGAGCACCGGGAGGATTTTTGTTATTTTCAAGACTTTGGTGTCCATTAAAACAAATGGTGACAAAACAGTATTTCTTCCCTTTTGTTGTTCAGAGACTGTTGAGAGTTCAGTGTACCTAGAGGTCCTATCAGTATTAGGCTGGGGGTCTGAGCAGGGAAGCCCTGACCATGTTCCTGCCGTGTATGTATTTGCTCCTCTGGCTTCCTTCAAGTTTGCTTATCCTGACTCATTCTCATCATATTCCTTTGCATCTCCTGCAGACAGTAATATTTAGCTACAGATTTGGGACCAACAGAGCGTTTGTGCTCACCACTGCATTTACACAATGGAGAGACACCTGCGGTGGACTTCCTACAACAGAATATACTTGTTACAAGAACTCTCCCCCATGGCAGCAGACACACAGAGATAATGAGCTCATAAATACTGTCCAGTGGCCTTTCTCTTGCCAAGTATTAAATCGTAAAGGAAGGGGGGAAGGGAAAGATTAGAGCTGACTATTTACTACAGAGTTCAAATTCAGGGCTTCTTCTAGCTAACTTTTATTATAACTGACCATATTTTAGATTTGTCAGTCCTCTAATCCCCTCAGTGCCTGACACAGTGTGTTCTTCAAGGCAGAGACCACTGCCTTATAGGCTCATATCTGCAAGAAAGCAGTGTTCTTCTTTGGATCAGTAATAGTCTTTTACAGCCTTACTTCTTCAAGCGCAAGGAAAAGAACTGTGCTTCTCTGCTGCAAAATTATCCTTGCTGAATCTTATTTCCTGGTCCTCTTTCTCTCTCCAGAGACAGCTATGAATACTTGTTGACAATATTTCCCTCCAAATTTATGAATTTAAAATTTCCAATCTTGATACTCCTTTCCCAAATATCATCTGTTCCAACACTTTTTCATCGGACTAATAGTCCAATTTCTAATTATCACTTCACCATCTAATTCTAGCCAGAGTGGGGGATTAAAAGGCATCCACATGTGCTTGGATGGCTTCCAAAGGTTTGAGTCTGATTCCTCTCAGCTGCACAGCAGGCTGTACTCAATGGCTTCTAACAAATGGAACATGGAGATGAGGATGGGCTTGGACTTCAAGTATGTACCAAGTTGTTGTGTTGAGCTTTTGTTCTAGTCTTGTGGATTATGTACTCTGTCGGGGACACAGTAGCAAGGCTATGTGCCATGCTTTGAGAGTTCTCAGTTAACCCCATAGAGGGTCCCACATAAGGAGAAATACAGGTTTTCTGCCAAAAGCGTGTGAGGAGGCCATCTTGAAGCGGACCCTACAGCTCAAATCAATAAACTATGACAATCCTGGGAGGCATAGTTTTGCTACCTCATAAAATCTCCTGAACCGAAATGACCTTGCTATGCTGCTCCTGTATTCCTGACACACAGGAACTATGCAATAATAAATGTTTGTTACATGAAGCTACTAAGTTTGAGGATGCTATTTGAATGCAGAAGAACCAAGAGTCCTTTGAGATATTAAGCGGGGGCGGATACAGAGCCTAAGCAAGAGAAAATGAATTATCATTTCTGAACTGAGACTAGGCATTGTGGGCCTGACTTTGAACTGGAGAAATTGAGACTAGGCATTGCGGGCCTGGCTCTGATGAAAGGGAGAGAGTAAAACCTACCTCCAATTTGAGATTCAAGACAAAGACATGACCAATGGGGGAGTCTACAGGAGGATGACCAAGGATTTAGAAGGAAATCGTCATCCTAAATGGCATCAAGATGTTCTGAATTGTGATTATCCCTTTCTGGATAAGTATTTTTCATTCTCATCGATCACAGAGTTTGCCTTAATTTCCTCAAGTCTCCAAATCTCTTCTGTCTCCTCTGCTGTTGGGTGGCTAAGGTCTGAAGTGTCCCGTCATCTGGGATCTTCTCTTTCTATGAAATCACCTTAGGTGGTGCTGTACCTCAGTAATTCCATGTCTACCCAGGCTCTCTTCTACACTTCAGACTCATATATCCAGGAAAGCTACTGAATAACAAAGTAAACCAAGTATAAATCCCTAATCCCACCAATCAAGTGTAGGCTTTGTGATTATGACTTTAGTCTGTGGTTTTGCTTCCTCAAGAGCCTGAACCCCAAATCTAGATATTATTCTTGATTTTTCTTTCTGTTAACACCCACACTTAGTTCATCAGTGGGTACTGCTTAGCTTACTCCCATAGCTTGCCTATCTCTCTTACCTGTCCTCCTTACTCAAATGGCCCAGTAGGTCTCAGGTCTACTGCTTACTGCCATGGGGCATTTCCCATTACATAGCTAACTAGAACTTAACGACTTTAGGTGACATTTACCACTACTACCCTATGAATGGAATTTCAGAATTTCCCTTTGACATTACAGAATGTCCCATGGCCTTACTTCTGAGTTATGTTCCCTCCTCCTCCTTCTAGGAATCTATATCTTCTCTTTCTGTTCTTCCAGTTGCCTCTCCTACCTTCATCCTCAGGACCTCTGTACTTTCTGTCACTTCCTTTCCTTTCTATGTTACTCACCTCTTATTCAATCTTTATAGTCAATCCCCACCTACAATATTATTCCCCAGAGGCTCCACTCTTAAGCAACTCTGGGATTCTCCTTAGCCTGTTACTGCATTGTTCGCTTCATTTCTCTGCCCAGATCTCACCCCACCATTTCTTTATATACTCGTGCCTAAATTTTATCTTTTACTCAGATCTCAATCAACCAGAAACAGTTCCTGATACAAAGGACAGACATGATCAGTTATTTGAAGTAAATTATTAGGCTGTGGTCTGTGCTCCATTGTGAGGCATAGAAATAGCCCCTGGTTTTTCTCCTAGATTGATCATTTGGTGCTCAAAGAGCACCAGTTTGGAAATGAGCAAGAGCTTGTCTGTAAGGACCCAATTATGCATTGAGAGCAATTTAGAGTCTCATTTCCTGAAGCACTGAGCATCTGGTCTGATACGGGAAGTTGCCATTCAGAGTGTAGACTCCTACCTGCCCTGCGACAGTGCTCCTGCGCGGGCTGCGATAAATAGGAAGAGAGCAGGAAGTGACTGCTACAGGTCTAAAGGGAAAGGCAAAGCTGTTGAAACAGAGTATGTGTATATTGATTGTCATGCCTTACATGTCTCCTGACTATTAATTTGAGAAGGAAAAACTCCAGCATTTTTATAGCCAAATACCAAGTATTTTTGCCTTATTGTGTACAACACACCAAATCCGCATTGACAGCAGATATCTAAAACCCACTTGTGTAATACATGCATAACAATTCCTGGTGGTTAGATAACCAAGTCCAAAAGATACTCAGGCAGGTCTCTGATTGGTGGTTCTGTGGACAGTTCCAGCTTCTAGGCAACTGATCTCAGTGCGAACACCCTTACTAGATACAGTCAATGCAGGACAAAAGTGACTTGGCCTACTCTCTTGGTTTTAAAACATGGCATGGAATATCAAAGGAGTCATAGAAACCTTTGGTCCTTTCTTCTTTGCCTGTAAGAACAAGGGTTCTGAGAATTTCCCAAAGCTCTATCCGGACAATGTATAGCGCATACTATTGGAATGCAAATGCATGCTAATTTATTCATCAACATGTTTTAATTCAGTAATTTTTAATTACACAACCTAGTGAGTGTAAGGTTTTCTCTCCTCTTGTGTATCAGTCAGCTCACCTTGTGACATGGAATGCAGTCACCTACCGTACACATAATGTAGAAGTCTGTATTCTGGCCCTTTGCACTGGCCTTGAGTTTTTATTTGTTAAACTCTACATTGCATAAATCTACATCATTAAGAAAGGTTTTCCCTGTAATATATGGATTCTCCACTAGAAAGGGAGTTACTAACTGACAGCCCCATGTTTCACAGGTAAGAACACAAGATATCTTAACGTAACATGTTTCCAGAGACTAAATGGAAAAATCCACAAGAGACATATTCTCTCTAACTGTCTTTCTTATATCACACCCAAGGGATACACTGGCATCACTAACAGAAGCCACAGGCTGGCAAGAGGCTATAGCATGCCAAGGTGCTCAAGCAGAAGCAGCTTTACTACAAACATGGCGAGAGTGACCAAAAGCCAGATACAAGGTTATTTTGAATATTACAAACCCATTAGAGGTTTTAGTTTGAAAGAAGCTAAAAGTGTCCAACAATATATTTTTGATGAAACTTTTCAAAAGGGTGAGGCAAAAAAATTCAAAAAGTTTAAGGAGCAGGCATAAGATCGGGAAAGAAAGATATCACATGTTGAAGTAAGGGTGATGGGGATATTTAGCGCCAGACGCTACGTGTTAGTGTAACCTGTGATTGGTGGTTCTGCCAAAATTGTAACTTAAAAATACAGCTCCCACACTCCTGCTCAAGGCAGCAGCTCCAAGCTAGCTTTGATCCTTTTAGCAATCCTATGTTTGCCTCATACTGCACAGAAATGGGTGTCATCAGGACTAAATACCCCCCTCACCTTTTAGATGTGTTCCTGTGCCCTCCCCACATACTTTTTTTATAATAAAGAAACAATTGTTGACCAGGAACATTTGAGTTAAAAAAAAAACCCTATATTTGTAGAATTGGAATAGATCTTTGGAATCATGCTCTCCTAGGTGTATAGGTCCTACAGAGAAGAGAACAAAGTGTTGAAAAGTCACTGCATCTGGGTGAGAGAAACAGAAGATGGTATACTACAATGACTTCACTAAGCAGTGTGTCTCTCACGACATTCCTAATAAAGAGAGCACAAAGAGGAGGAAAGATAATATAAAAGAAAAATAAGGAGAAAAGCTGCCTGTCTTACAGAAAAGAATGACTGGAAATTTACCCTCAAGCAAAAGGTGACAAGTGGCCACCTCGGCATGTGAGGGCAATGTGCCTGTGATTTTATCGCCCTTGGTTCTCTGCTAAGCTGGAGAAGCAGGTATCACCTTTCTCCCTCATACCTCCATGTGCATCCCTCCTGAGTCTGTACACTCAATCAAGAGGTTGGCCCTCACCAATAGAAGAGAGCTGACATTCTTTCTCCTCAGCTAGAGTCTCCAAACAAACTCTTACAAGTAGTCATAAAAAAAGCTGGGCAGTGTAATACCTGCAACCTACATGTGGCCTCCTTCAAACATGGATCTCTCCCTGTGGCGGAAATCATCCCACAAAGTGCCTCATCTCTCAGGAAGGAGTAGCTGCTTTTGAGAAGTTCCGTTAAAAGAGTCTGTACAATGCCAGAGGCAAAAGTTCAGATGTCAAGTCACAATGTCCATCTTGTCCATCTGGTACAGCCAGAAAGGCAAAACCACACATATGCCTCCTGTCAGCCCAGCTGCCCTGCCAGCAACCGTACAGAGTCAGGTTGCGTGGATTTCATTTGCCAGCATTTCTTGAAAACCTTTTGTTATTCACCAAGTCTAGAGATGTGCATTAACTTCTCACATGCCACGGTAATGCCTTCAGTGCTGAGCTAAGAAGGTATTGCTGGTGCATTGGGATATTTTGTTCATTCAATAGGCATGGTTGACTTTTTGTGGGAAGCTGAAATCAAAAATTACCTACTCACAGTCTAGCTCCAGACTCGTTTCCTATGTCCCTGAGTGTGGCTATACACAGGCTAAAATGCACTAGGGATCTTAATGGCATCCCTCAGTCACAGGTTTCTTCTCACAAGATAATCAATTAGACATAATAGGCACCAAACAGTATGCTGTATACTGGCAGGAAGACACAAATGGCTTCCATGTGAGTAAGAGTAAGGGCACAACACCTACATGTACTTCTAGTAGGAATCATATGACAATGAAAGACTGGTAAACAAACACAGCATTTGGGTTGAGTCTTGTGGAGAAATAGAAGCTCGACATGCAAGAGCATGAGGCAGGAAAAAAGGGGCAATGTGGGCAAAGCCTCAGTCCACACGCCACTGTAAAATGTGCAGACCTTGTCTACTGTATGAGTCGATGCATCACAGTGTCCCTTTGATGAGGTGCCAAGCTGTGTGAGAAAATATAAACTTTAATTACATGTGGTCCTTACATAGATGTGCTCAAAGTGAACCTTGTTCACCACTCTAATGAGAGCTTCCCAAGCACAGGTTCCAGGGCAGGAAATAGAGTGCCTTCTACTTTTGCCCCAGAAAAAGTGCAGGCCTCTCTATTGGTCCAGGATAGGAACTTGAATGGATAGAAACAGGAAGAGAAGGTAAGCCTTGAGCCCAGAGTTATGGCTCTGCTGGCCCTTTCTCATCTCTGTGGGCTCTCCTAAACCCTTGCTTTCTTTCTGACTTCATAACAACTCTCCCAGTAAACACAGGCTCATCTGCCATGCCAATACCACACCCAACTTCACCATAGCTTCCTTGTCCCTGCAGTGACTCAAATTGTTTGACCCCCAAGTTTTCCATGCCTTAAACTAAAGGAATTGGTCTTATTAATAAGTGGGAAATAAGTGATGAGTTAAATGCCCTCAAATCTTCCTATGAAATGATTATGTTGTTTTTCAGTTTCAATGTGAACTCCAAAGATAAGTAGATAGCATTTGTACACTTCGGAGTAGATAGTTTAATCCTAACAATGGTCATAGTCACCAAGTAGAACATGGGGCTCTGCCCTCCTGAAAGGATTTCCCTAGAGACATAGCTAATGCACAGCATTCCTGATGCTTTCTAACATACACCTATTGAGAGAGAGGAGGCAACATCTACTATTGAGTTTGTTCTATTAGTTTATGGTGAGTCCTGGATACTTGGGTCAGTCTTTCTTCAAGAAAGGACAAGAAGGCCTCATATACTTAAGGTGCCCCACTCCTTTTTCCATGCCTGGAGCCTAGTGTATCCTTCCAATAGTTAGCCCATATTCAGGAGTCCCTGGGGTAATGCCCAAGAGCATGTGGGACCCAATGTTCAACCTCCTGCAATCAGAGACCTAGTTGCCTCACCACTAGAAAGGACAGTTTCAAATGAGACCATGACCAAACTCCTAACAACATGGGATCGTCAGCCTAGGACAACTTTACCTCAGTATTTCTCTACTCTCAGCAAAATAGACAAAAGTCATCTCCAGGGATGATGGGACTCAGCCACAGAGAATTCGAGGAAAGCTCAGCTGTTTTGCAGGCTCATTTGTTTACTTTGTGTGCAGTAACCCTGATAGCCCCCTTTGGGCTCACTTCCCTTCCTTGTAAACAACTAGCTGTAATTAAACGTTCTCTGTTGGAGAAAAAAAGTCTATATAACCTTGGAGAGTCCATAAAAAATGGCCCCTCTGCTAGGACTTCAAAAAGCTCGTGGTCCCTTTGTCAGGCCCTCGACAAGGTCAACGCATGTCATCCCTATCTTCCTCTGAAGGTCTCTGGCTTGCTTCACATCTGTTCCCTGTCTAATCTTGCAGGAGCATGGAGGTGGTCTTGGCAGCTAAGAGCATCGCACGATCCCTTAACTGCTTCCTGCCCAGATCATGCAGCCATTCAGGCCTGGATTCGGTTCCCCTTCTGATTTTGCAAAACCTTTCAATTTTTGTCTCTCCTGACTTTCTCATGCTCTAACTCCAGCAGGAAGGAACCATTTTGCACCCCTAACTTGGTGACCTCAAAGAATACCTAAAGAAGATGAGGTGATTTTTCTTCCAATTTTGAAAAGGGGAGGAAAAAATAAGTAAAGGAGTTGTGCAGGAAAAAAATACATACATGCACATACACGAATCTATGTCTGTTAAAAGTATCTAAGAATATTAGCCTTAGCATTCTTTTATGAAGGCTTTAATTGTGTGGCTATACATTGGTGTTTGGCATCACAATGTCCTTTTTTTCTAAGTTGTGGTCAAGAGTTTAAAATGACTGGTATATTTTAGCATCTACAAAGTGGGAATTCTGTGCACTTTGTTTTCCTTGCTGTGCTGAGAGGCCCTCAACGTGTGAGCCTTTGTCCAAAGCTCTGAATTGCAAGCAGTCAAAAAAGTCCATCACAGAAAGTAGGCTCCATGGAGGACCCTCAGGTATAACATTAGATGGCCCAGGGAAGACAGCATCAGAACCAGGCTAGGTTTCAGGCTCTTAATGTCACCATGGCTTCATTTGTTCAACAATGTTTATCACATGACTACTGTCTATATCACTTTTTGCTACTCATGTTCTAGTGGAAGAAGGCGGATTGACAATAGAGTATGTGAAATGCAATCCTTTACAGGGAAGTGTATTATGTGAATGTGTTAGCTCTATTATCTAATATGGAATACAGAGTTGTCGTTTGGTTTGGTTTCTACTCCAGAAAAGCTTAGTAGCTAAAACCGGTAGAAATGTATTGTCTGATTGTGTTGCTTTGGAACAAAAATACTTAAAGACCCATTTTGCAGAGTCCACCCTCAGAAAGCTTTCTCCCTAGGAGCTTTATGGGACAATAAATCCTGGTATTCACTCAGTTATGTCAGCAACAGTTTTGGTAAAATATAGGCTCCGAATTAGCAAGAAGGCCCTCTTCTCTAGATGGGAAGTACACATATGGAATGTATTACCTGAACTAGTTGTAAAAGCCAAAATATAAACAAGTTCAAGGCAGGTTTAGATAGAAAAGTAGTTGAGCAATAAATATATACTGGCACTAACTATTTTTAAGAGACATTATATAAACTATTGCAAGGTCCTACGAGGCTGTGCGTGCCCTCAACTCCTGTGTACCGACCTCCCTCCTTGCTCATTATTGTCAATGTTATACATGGCTTTATGACTGAAATCCCACATCCCAAGTTTTGCTGAGGGCTTTTCGCAGCCAAATTCAATCCAGCAAACTATGGCAGTGAGGTCTGGACCACCTGGGAGAAAACCAGCCAATGAATGGGGTGGGCTTACGCTTGGTGTTAGCACGTCAGTTAATGCTTCCACAGCTTACCTTCTTCCTCTTTGTGAAACACCATAGTCTCAATGGACTTTGAGGTTCTACTTAGCGTGAAAGAAAAAACAAATTCAGAAAACCATGTTGTCACAAGATCATCCCATTATATGAGGAGGAGCCCAGAGATGTCACAATACTTTATGAGGGACAAATGGGCTTATATTCTAACCTCAATCTCAGATATGGCCTACAGTTTTACATGTGCAGAGTCGAATTGGACATTGAAAGGAAGACCACATTTCCAGGGAAGTGGACACTGACCAAATCAATGGAGATTCGCATCTTAAAGGCAAGTTCAAATGTTTACTGAAAATGCACTAAGTGTATTCTCCCATGATCTAGAATGACCTAGTCAAACATGGCACGTGGTCCAGTTCTGGGCAATGTGTTTGTTTAAATAGCTTCACTGGAGACCAGCAATGTGCAGGACCAACATACCTGCCACCACACGGCTCAGCAGTGGTGACTTTGGGCGTTTCAACACAGATGCTATAACTGTGGTGCCCTTCTCATGCCCTTCAGAGAAGGGTTTGCAAATTCTGAATGAGCTTTTTCCTGTCAGTACAACTTGGACATTTTATTCTCGAAAGAATGGAGTAAGTTTGCTAATGAACACGGGGAACGGCTATGTAGAATGCTGGAAATGAATATTATATGGTTTCCAGCTAAGAAAACTTCACTATTTCTTTTACAGGAAGAAATCTGCTAGGGAGGTTTAATATTGAGATCCACTGAATAGCACCCACCCCTGTACACACCGCAACACTTTTATTTCTAGCTTGCTTCTGTGCCTCCGTTGCGTAGTGATTTTCAACAGATAAATGCTTTGTATTGCTAGAACAAAAGTGGCCATCTTTGCTCTCTGTGTAGAACTCGTCTGCATATATGAATATTTTAAGGTTATTACACCCGAGCCATGAAATGTACTCTAGATGTGGATGCACAAGTCTCTCAAGTGGAGGGAAAGGGTACTTACTGTTCATTGCAACACACTGAACATCATCTCTATACCACAATATAGATATATTTAAATATATCTCTATTTAAATTTGTTCTACATTACAGATTCTTTTTTTCTGTACGTCTGCCTTCTGAGCTAGGTTGTTTCTCAATTTTAGAACACTCCCTAAATCACACCAAGCCATGGATGCTGTCCCCAGCACCTCAGATGTGCAAGGCACGAGCACGTGTGGAGCAGTATCAGAGCTCGAAGGATGCATGGAGCAACCAGGACTCCAAGAGCAGTAGCTCTGATGTTAGAAGAGTGGGCACACACGGTATGGCTACAGACTATGCGATGTTGGCACACGTTGAGCAGCTATGGAGCGTGGGCCCGGAGTAATGGCTTGTGCTATGTAGTTATAGCTGTCCCATGACACATGCAGATGGGAGAGGTATGGAGATCCCAACCCAGGGCATCACGCTGACAATGTAAGCGCCTTTCTGAAGCTTATGCCATAGGCGTCTTTCTCATTGAGGTTAGTGGCAAGGATGCATTTTGTGACATCAGTGGCAAAAGCTGCTGGTATCCTCTACAACAGAAACAAGCCACTGAGGACCGTGGTGATGCACCCTCTGTGTGGCTGATATCCTCTTTCTTCTTTGTTCCTAGTCATCCCCGGGCACCTTAGATGTCTCCCCAGCAGTCCTTTGTACGTGGCTATTTGGGAATTCGCCTACTTCATGTTGCTGCTTTTTTATTGGCCCCTCCAAGGCCATATTTGTTCGTAGATATCTGGAGAGAGATGAGGATTGGCGGCTCCTGTTTCTGCTGTCCTACTGATGCTCCTTTCTCCCTGCTATAGTCCTGATTTTCCATTTCTGCTCCCTGGAATTGTGACTCCATCAATTTGCACTGCTGAAGCCAACAAGTTTGTGACACTTTGTCATAAGTCATAGAACTCTAAAATACAAAACATTGAATGAAATCTTGATTTTTCAGTACAAAACGCTAAACACATGATCTGTTTCACAGCGCTGCTGTTACAGTTTGATCCCTGGAAGGAAACCCATTTCTTTCCCCAAATTTTAGGATTACTTCAGATCAAATCCAACTTACTTCCTATACCTGGTAGAGCAGGCTCCTCCCCATCTACAGTAATTATTTCTTGTAAGCTCTAATAAATGTTGTTCCAAAGCACTTTTAAAAACAATGTTTTTGTAAAAGCACATTTTTATTTTAAAATGTATTGAAGTGACTTTTCATATATACATATATACATACATATATATCGACATATATATATACATATATATATCGACATATATATATATATATCATATGCAATATTCCTTAGAGATGTATAGGACATTTCTCTTTCCCCTGCGTATACTGTAGCTTAAGAAACCAAAGTTCTTATTCCCAAGATGATAATGTAGTGCACTGCTCATTAACTCTGGCACCTGAACCCCATCTATATCTATACCAATCACCCAAATCAAGTAAAAGCCAGGTAGACCAACATCTTTTAAGAATCATAGACTCTGATGCAAGTCATGGCGCCATCACTGGTACCTAACACTGATGATGATAACTGGAGTTTAGGGCCTTTAAAGTTATAAACTGAGCTCAACAATTTTGATTCATTGCTGGATATAGAACACGGTGTGAACGTAGATTAGAAGGTGGTCCGTCCAGGTCCCTCCACCCCTCACACTTCCCCCAGAGTTATTCACAGCTCATTTTCCCTCCTCAGTTTCTAGGTGAGGGATTGGAGAACTAGGCTCTTTGGGCTTTAGTTCTGGGAGGAATGCAGTGACATTTTTGGCACCCTCTATTGAGTGATTTACATGATGCTTCCACTGGGCCATTTTTGCTTTATGCTTGTGTGACAGGCAGGACTTCTGCTTGGGAGACGTTCATCTCAGGTTTGCATTTGCTGGCCCTTCTGGACCCTGTAACCTTAACATTTGAAGGAAAAGCATCCTTCCATGAGAGACTTCTATAGTGCACTTTGAAACAAAGAATGGCCGTTTTCTTTGGGGGGAATCATTAAAAAGGAAGGAGTGTACATTTTAAGATTGGCAGAGAAAATAACCAGGGAAAATAACTTGGAAATATGCTAGAAGTTCCTTCCAGGACCATGATCTATGAAGACCAAAGTATTAAAACCAGGATCACTGAAGGCCTCTCATGAACAGTGAACTCCACTCAGGCACCTGGTTAAAGTTTCTCTCTGATACTATCTAATGACTCATAGCTGGTTCGGTTCAGAGCATGGACTGCCATGGCTGAGTGGAAGGAAGTATGCAAGTGGAAGGAAGGAAATTGCTACCCTGAGGATGGTAGCCTTGAAGCACAAGTGCTCATGGAACCATTTGTCAGATCTATCCTCTATCGACAAGCTAGCTGACGAACAAGGAAGGATTTCAGTCAGTAGAGAGGGGTAAGATCAGTTATGTTCCTGTGACTTAGACGGGCATAGTCTATTAAGTGTACTTCCACTCTCTGGAAACCTACAAAGTTAACCGATGACCTGCAAGGCACAATGGTCAAGACATTAAAAAGAAATCAGAACACCTGAGGTAACAGGGTTCATTTCTGCAAGCATGGATTTTTCAAAAGTAAGCCTGGTTTCACACACCAGTACTGAGTTGAGCTCCTTTTTATCTTTTGTAACCTAGGGTTATAGATGATTTCGTGGTACTCAGTCATCCTGAATAGTACCATAGGGAGGAAAGCCATGGGATCCCACTTCCGTCACTGAACAGGTAAGTTGTTAAGTCTGCGATTTCTCTGAGTGGACACTATATGAATTAGGATCCCTGTAACTGACAGAGGAGACGATGAACTTAACGAAAGGAGTTCAATGAACAGGTTAAGAAGAACATCACAGGGTTCCACAGTAGCAAAAATAGAGCCTGTTATCCTAACTGACCTTGGAAAGATTGGCCATTCAGAGCTTAAAGAACCGGAGTGGTAGGGGAGGTGCCTTTTCCTGTTGCTGCAACAGCTGAAAGGCAGTAGGGACAGAAGTCTGACCCCTCCCTCTTGCCATCCTTGTCTCTTACATGTGCCCCGCTAGAAGCAAGGGTCACGAGGAGTGCTAGGCAAAGACGTCCTGGTGGTGCTGTCTTTATAGAGCATCCTTCTTAGGAGAGAGAATTTAGGGCTGTGAGAGAAACAAAGTAATCCAGGGCACGATCTCCTAAATGTGAAAGAAACTCGCCGTTTGTAAAAAGCTATAAGAGCGCAGGTTCCTTTCAGATGAAACACTTGTGTTCTGCTGAGGGTCACTCTCTGATGTTCCCTAGCAAGTGTGTTCACCCTGGGAACTGTACTAATGTAGGGCAGACAGCTCTTCCTTGCTGGGGTAGGGAGAATAATAAAGAAGAGTATTGTTGCAAGAGAAATACACAGAACTTGAAATAAACCTTGGTATGAAAGTGCGGTTTCTGTAAAGAAGTGTGCTAGTTTACAAGGACAGACTGTGTAGCAAAGGGAAGTAAACAAAAGGATAGAAGGTATCAGGCTGGAAACAAAGGCTTCCTCCAAGTTCCTGTAGGAGTTTGTAGCAAGTCTGCCTAATACAGAAGACTCTCTCTCAGCTCTGTCAGTGTGATGTCAAACAATGATGAGAGTATGGGTGGGAATCAGGGTTGTTACCTTGGTACCTGATATAGTGGCTGTTGTAGCCCAGGAAGCTGTCCCAGATGAAATAGACAAATGCCCAGACTGGTACAGACCATGTCCCAGGATATCCAGAAGAAATGTCACTAACGAACTGAGAGATGATCCCAATCTGGTTTCCTCACTCCGCCAGTGTATGACAAGCTTGGAAAGTATCCTCCTGTGTTGGCTTTAAAGAGCCTACTACTCAGATGTGGAAAGAAGGCACAGAGAAGATGAGAAATTAAATCAGTATTTTGTCTCAGGGGATAGATATCTGGGCTAAAGAGACATCTAGATTTCTGTGGGTGGCTATGGAAAATTCATAGCAATTGTCATCTGAATTGAATAGAGCTCTACAAAACAGAGAGAACATCAGCAAAGCTTCCTTAGGTAGAAGACACAAGGACAAATGATGAGTTACTCAATTGCCTGGAGAAGAGGGTACGAATGTACTGGCCTGTGAGCTGGTTTAAATATACTTGGCCCAGGAGTGGTACTATTAGGAGGTGTGGCCATGTTAGAAGAAGTGTGTCACTGTGGGGGTGGACTTTGAGACCCTCTTCCTAACTGTGTGAGGACAGTCTGCTCTTGGCTTCCTTTAGATGTAGATGTCAAACTCTCAGCAACCCCAGCACCATGCCTGCCCTAAACACTGTTGTGCTTTCTGGCATGATGATAATGGACTGAACCTCTGAACCTTTAAGCCAGCCCCAATTAAATGTCCTTTATAAGAATTACCTTGGTCATGGAGATCTGTTCAAGAGGTGGTGATAAACATGGTTAAAGAAAGTCACTACCATCAAGAGTGCCAGAAACATCACATGCAAACCACAGGCAAAGAGGAAAGTAAGGTATCAGCTGGCTGGGAAGAGTACAGAGAACTTCAATAGGGTTATCTCTGAATAATGGAAGATGACTCATGAGACACTGTTAGGGGAAAGACCCTATTGAGTTAGGTACAGAGGCTTATATCTGTAACTTCATCTCTTGGGGACCAAGGCAAGAGGATCTCAAGCTCCACACAAGCCGGGTTAGAGAGAAAGACCCATTCTTGAATATAGATACACAGGAACCTTGCTAACTAGAGGGAAGCCTTGGGTAAGGAACCAATGACTAAGACTCAGAAAAGAAGATACTATAGAGAAACAGCAGGGGTGGTGACTGGTCAGGATGAAATAAATGTGCTGAGCACAGACTTTAGGTTGCCTAAGAAATTCCCCTGAGGTCATCTTCAAGATAATCCTGGACCAGACTTTAAGAGCCCATTCCTTGATATTACTGATTGTCCTCTTAACTCAAACCCCTAATCTAAGACTTGCCACTAGCAATTTTTCTCTCTCTCTCTCTCCCAAAATTATTCAGGGCCTAAATTCTATTAATTTTCCCCCAATCCTATTTTCTTTATATGAGCTCTCCATCATTTGAAGCCAGGGATCAGCAGTTATCTCCCAAGTGATACCTTACGCCCTTTCAGCCACTTTCCTCGTAGAAGCCAAGAGGTTCTTTCTAAATTTATAATCTGATCCCCCAATCTGATAATTACACGCTTTTGTTAACTATCTCAGGATAAAGTCTTAATAGAATAATCTTCTCCCTCGGATTCCTTCTCTTAGAGCTATGTACATTTTTCTTGCTTGTATCATTTTTATTCAATACTTACTGTTAGCCACATTCTTCCCTAGAGTGGGGAATATAATTCTGTATGGAATAATTCCCATTCAGAAAGAATAAGCCATCTAGCATCACAGAAGTCAGTGATAAATCAACACCCATATCACCTACTGAAACAGTCAGTTATTAGATAATCAAAAGAGCATAGTTTTACCTCAAACTCAGGCTGAAGTTCAAAAATCACTCTCAAATTTTTTATTGTGTATTTTTTCTTAACTTCTTTTGAGAACTTCATATGTAGGTACTATATATCATTTCTATCCTTCCCTCTCTGAAACAACTCCCATGCTCCCTCCCTCACCTCATAATTCATATTCTCTAATTATTAAAATTGTGTACACACACAAAACAAACAAAAAAACCCTACTAAATCCATTTAGAGTTGTTTATATTATACATGTGTCCCAGCTGGCTACTTGGAAAAGGATAACCTGTGTGGGAGCTCTAACAGAGTAAAGGTCATAGTTTTCTTAAGAACTACTATTAAAAAGAAATAGGGGAAGAGTCTCTGGGAAGAACGGAAGATACTAGAAAGAGAGACTGCTTCCGCAGCCAGCACTGGGTTCAAGAGAAGACACAGGGGATTTGAGTAACATATTTTCCCAGAACTGACTGACTGGCATTCAGCTATCTACATGAACAATCACTAGAAGTCCTGACGTCGACGTACTTCTCAGATAACTCAACACAGCTTCGTGCTCTTTCCATTATGTTTCTCTTCCCTTAAAACCAGGAACTTCCGCATGAATGACCCGGGGAGCAACAGCAAAACAGGCTGCAACTGATGCTTCCTTCTGACTATTACTGGAGGTTATCTAACTATAAGCCTGTCTCTTTACACATCTTGATTTTCTTCATTCCATTGGCTACCACACTCTGCCTTTCAATGAACAGTTTGAAATGTCTGCTAAATCTCTTAAGAAACATCTTTTAAAAGCCAACACAAAGCTCCATTCACAAAGTCCAGATACTCCTGTCTGCTCTTATGCGTCTACTGTGCTCATTTTCTCTTCTCCCCATCAACCCATCT
>NC_046166.1:55432673-55447673 GCF_011064425.1 Rattus rattus
ACAAAAGATATAAGCACAAGTCAAATTCTTAAGCAGATGTACTTTGAGCACATACAGAACTTATATGATGGTGAATGCCTATAATCCCAGCATCCATGGGGTACAGGCCAGAAGTTTAGGAGTTCACGGCCAATACTGATCACAAAGTGAATCTGAGGTTAGATTAGGCTTCATGAGACTCTTGTCTCAGGAAAACAAAAACAAAACAGAATGTGAAGAATGAAATTAAAACTTGGAGAAGATTGTTCACGAAGAAAAAGTAAAGACCGGAAGTTTCTGCCCATAAATCTCAGAAGGTAGACTTTAGGCTAGAAAGAGAAAGTATAGTAGGCTTTTTTATAATAGGAAGGCCAACCCTATGGATTCCATAAATGGCAAAGACATACAATATATAAGGAGCAAAGGGACTGAGTCACAGACTAGATGGGAAACCGAGTGAGAGGATAGACAAATGAAGAAATAAAGAGAGAAAGGGACCTTTGGAAAGACAGTATGAATGAGCTCATGGGATGTGACCTAGCAGTCAGGACATGGTCGACTGAATGACACTTATGTCCTTTCACATAGAATTCCAGTCATGTTTTTGATGGACAGATTTAAGCACTTCTATAAGGATGTCAAACAAATCTGTCTATACCAGCTCTTTGTGCTCAATTTACATTTGGAATCTTTATGTCTCTTTACACGAGCAACTCTGGAGTGGCCATTGAAATGTTTGCATGTTCTCTGAATACTAGGGTAATCCAGTTTCCATTTTTGAATCAGCCTCTTCCTGGCTTCACAAGGCATAAAGGAAACCTCCTTTCAGTTCTGCATCAGCATGACCTCTTCACTAACCAGGCAGGGAATCCAGTTTTTATATTCTCAAGAATCCTTGCTTAAGACCAAAGGAAATCTCCTCCCAAGAGAATTACTGAGAAACCCATGACCAGATCCAATGGTCTGCATTCATGTGCTACTAATAGCAAGGACTAGCAGGCCTGCCCTATGTCTGTTTGGTTTGTGACTGTGGAAAATGCTAGGGATTCTGAGTGATTGGTGGTACCCTGCCCAGTTCTAAATTCACATAGAATTTGTCACAGCCAAGAGCTGGTGAACAACAGAAATACTAGGAGAAGCAAACAGATCCCCCAGCCAAAGAATCATCACTGGGAGTTCCCCTTTGAACCAGGTTAGGTTTTAAAATACATTTCTCTGAGTAAAAGTTCACTTAAAATTACAGTCCTAGAGGGGTGTGCTAAGTTTTTAAACACTGTTGTAATCTGAAGCTGTCTTTTTGGGCTAACAAAGTTGAAATGTAAGCTCTTAGCCTAAAATTTTTAAATTTAAAAGACCAGCAGCATAGATTTTAACATCCCCCTGTAATTATTGGTTCAACTGAAAAACACATTTCTCACAAGATCTTTGTACATCATTAAAAGGGAAAAAACGGATATGTGTGTGTGTGTGTGTGTGTGTGTGTGTGTACACACAAGTGCGTGCGCACACACGCAACATTTTTAAAGGCTTTGGCCCTCGCTAATAGCTTATAAAAACAAGTATTGAGACCTCGTGGGTATTCTGACACTCATGAATCAGGCTTAAGAATGGATACATTGTACTTACTGTAATTTCTGGGTGATATTTCTCAAGTATACTTCTATGTTATTCTAATGTTGTCAAAAACATACATACTGTTTTCAGCCTACAATAATTGAATACATAATGATATATAATGTTTAAGTACATGATCAAGTGACTTTCCTACCATAAAGTAACAAATTAAACAGTCTAAGTTCCCAGTCTAAGTTACTGGGAAACATTTTTTTAAAAGTACATATAGAAAGATAATCTTCACATAGTATTTTTTAATCTAATGTTCACCTTTACATCTCTACATTTCTACATTCACCTTTTTTCTCTACATTTTTTTCCCAGAGCTGACAGAAGTCTGTCACTTTGATTTCGTCACACTCAAAGTCCAGCTTTGACAGTCTCCAACCCTTTGCTTCCAATGGCTGCTGCAAGCCCTCCCTGTGCAAGCCACATGGATCTCACAAGCAAACACGCAGTTCAAGATGTCTGATCGATTCTGCCCTACGGTTTGAGTTTGCAAGGTTGGAATAGGAACGCTCAGAGGTCGTGTGTCCCCTCAAGCTGGCCCTTCTTCCACGGAAGCACCAAAGGCTCTGTTCTCATTTCCCAGAGGCGTCGTCCTATCAGGCACTGCTTAACTGCTATGCATCCGGAGATTTGTTCCTTACTGTTCTACCATTATCATCCAAAGGAGGACGACAGGAACTTTGACCACTTTTCCTGAAAATAATTAATGAGTGACCTACCACGTTTGGAATGTACAATGCTGTGAATTGCAAAGAATGTGTCTCCCGTGCCAGGGAGCAGCAGAAAGTAGGCAACTCATTCTTAAGAAAATATCCCTGATTGGCTATCTCTCTCATAATCACGAGCTCTGTTTTTGAACGTTAAGAACCAGGTTTAAAATTCAATCCAAAGCAGAAATTCTGTCAGTAGCCAAGCAAAGATATAGTCTGAGGGGGGATGGGGGTGGACCCTATCAAGTATTTACAAAATGTCTACATACCTTCCCTTACTGACATAGTCTTTGGCAATAATTCTCCTTCTTGTTGATGAGGTCCATGACGTTATAGGACCCTGAATGAATCAATAGCCTGAAAAAATAACTTGGTGTCAGACATACAGCACAACAAAGCCATCCACTAGTTTCTCTCCACTGTGGCACTGTAGACATATTTAATATGCCACTTAGAATTCCATGTAAGCTTTGGGGAATGTGTTTAAATACTGGGGCTGGGGGGGAGGGTGCTGTGAAAGAATTTCTATGTAACCCTGTTGCATGACGAACAAGAGCATGTAAAATTATATGAAGATCAGACCTAAGCTGTCTCATAGGTCACGTGACTAATTATGCATTCCCCACAAACCAACTCAGTGTTCTACTTTTCCTGGTCACAGAAGCTGGGGGTTAAAGCAAGTACGAGGCTCACACCTGAGCAGTCATTGGTACTGAGAGAAAACTATTATTTCCATTATTCTTCTGCTAATGGGGCACATAAAAATATAGAAACAATGGGATGCATCCTGAAAGGGAAAAAGCCACTCCATGAAGCAATTCTATCAGCTTCTTTGACCTTTCTGTGTGCATCCTCAGTAGGGTTATGCCTTACTCTGGTGTGATAATGTATTCATGCATACATCTGCATATGCAAACTAAAGGACAACCTCTGGTGTTATTTCTCAAGCATCACGCACAGTGCCTTTAAAACAGGGTCTCTCACTGGCCTAGGATTCACATGGTAGGCTAGCCTGGCTGGCCGCCAAGCCCCAGGGATCGCCTGTTCTCACCTTGCCAATGCTGGAATTACAAGTGTGTACCACCTCACCTCGCTTGGCTATTTCACACAGGGACTGGGGTCTTTTTTGCCTGCCGAGCCAACATTTTACCAACTGGGCCATCTCCCCAGCTTCTGTGCGTTATTCTGGATGAGGACTCTTCACATGTTTTTCTTTGTATGGCTCAACATTCTGACAAAATGATAGCCTGGTGAAGGGGCTATGTTAAGGTTAATGTGATCTCTTCCTATTTTTGGAGAGAGTCTAATTATACAAAGTCCTTTAGAAGAACTGCCCTTCCCACCCAAAAAAAGAAAAGGGAAAGAACTATCCCTCGCTTTTCTACAGCGGTCCACCAGGTAAGGATCAAGCCTCATGTCTGGTGCTATTCATCAAGAAGGGACTTCCCTTCTGTACTGGGAAAACTGTGGTACAAAGTGTCTCCTACACAACAGGCCTCTCTCTGGCTCACGTGTGGCCTTGTGACATGGCTCTGCCCAATGCTTTCTAGGTGTCCATCAGGACAGGAATGCCCAGGAAAGACATTTCTTGGCCTCAGAAAAGAAAGGTCAACTACTAGAAGTATGTGTCTTTCTTTTATTCAAAGACACGTATATGGATGCATGATCTAACCATTTCAGAACAGAAAAATGGCAAGCCTCAATGATGAAACCAACATCTTGGAGATGTCCCCACAGAGTGATAGAGGGAAACTGGGGGTCTTTTATGGCTCCTTTGCTTCTGACCGTCTGTCTGGTAAGCCCTATTTCTCCATTTTTGTTTGGGCTTCTTTAACTGAGATCTCCCTACAGCATCAGGCATTTTATGATGGAACAGTTGCAGCCAGACCTAAAAGCAACCTTCAGTCAAAACTGACAACAATGGGGGAGGGGTGAGAAGAATGATTGAAATACATACCTCCACCACTTGATACTCTTTACTAAAATCCCCATCATAGGGGCCAGATCATTCTTTCTACAAATAAATATTAGCTTCCTAATATTTCTAGTGTTGTCATATATTGGGATAAAATCATGTAGACATTTTATTATGATTTATCAAAAATAAATCCAAATTTAACTTGGACATCCAGCCTAGCCAATTTAGGTCCTGTCTTAGGATACCCTCTCAGGGTTCAACTATTCCTTCAACTATTCCTCCAGAGCTGCTTGTGATCCCACAGTACAGACTTGGTGGAAAGCCTCTGCCTCTGAGACTTTGATGAGACTCTATCTCCTATGACCTAGGGAGCTGGAGCCTGAGGAGGTCGTGACTTTCCCAAAGGCAGAGCTGAGGCTCTTTCCCACAGTCAGGCTCCTCCCAATTCACACCCCACCAGATGCTGCTCCTGCTCCTGGAGCCTCTTTACAGATGAAGTGGGATTTCATATTATGTTGTTGGGTTTGGTAAGCAAAGAGGGGTGCTTATAAAGAGTCCAATTTCTAATTTCGTGAGGAAGAAAAATCATAGTTTAGTCAGTTAAGTTTATGTTGGAAGAACATTTTTGAATAAGAGAAAGAATTGTCCCCCCCAAATCTTGTCCAGATTTATAGACATGGATAAAAATATAGAAATATTCATACATAAAGACTGTATAATCTATATATGTGAGATACCATATAAAGCTTATCACATACGGCTGGTTTGGTATAGAGTTCAAAGTTACATCGTGGCTTGTTATAAATGCGTATTTTGAGGAAACCCCTCTCCTGTTCTTATGACATAGCCTTTGTTAACATTCTGATGCTGACTAACAAATTCTCCATCTATGATAAGAGCTTCACTTAACATTTAAACACAGTAATGGTGGTGACCTGCCACAGAAGAAGTTAAAGTGAACACCCTAGAGTTTCCGTCTAGCTTTCTCTAGAACCTGCTACACATTTCCAAGTCAAAGAATAGCAGTGGCAATGACACAGATTTTTATCTATAAAGTTTTTCTTTCTCCCTGTCTAAGTCCAAATGTAGTGTTAGCATTGAAGAAGACCAAGACAGACTAAGTCAGTTCTCTATAGATGGTATCTTTCCATTCAGTCTTTCCTCATGTTTACTTTAAGTCCATTGCTACAAATGAAAACAAATTTTGCTTTAATAAAAATAATCCATCTATTTCTAGAGCACTAGATGATTTGTTTTGTTTTGTTTTTTAAAAAAAGCACATTGCATATAATTCCAGATTCAATGTCAACAGGATAAATTTAAGCGATCTTTTAAAGGAAAGTGACTCGAAAGCCCTGCTCTTAGAGCTGGGCATCCTCACATGTGTCTATCCAGGTAGAGAGAACCAAGTCCCTCGAAAGCACAACCAAGCTGAGAGCTGTAAGAGTCTACCTGGCTGTGTTGTCAGCAAGGAGGGAACGTTCTGTGAGAGGACACACCCAGTACCAACTCACAGAATCACAAAAAGAGCTCTCAGCCTCAGTCTGCCATCAGCTCAGTCAGGAGAAGTGTGGAAAATAAAGAAACTAGATTTTTAAATAATAATAATAATAATAATAATAATAATAATAATAATAATAATAATAAATTTTTAAAAAAGGATTTTAGTCATGGAGTTTTCACTTTTCTGATTCTTCAGATTTCTAAAGTAACTCTTTGTTCCCTCCCTGCATTTGGTCTGTTTACAGGACCCAAACTTGTTCTCAAAGACAAGATTTGTCACTTCTTAGAAAAGATGTTATTTGATAGCACACACTCTGCTAGACTGGGTTAATTAAAAAACAAAACAAAACAAAACCAAACAAAAAACAAAAAACCCTAATTCCATGGTATGCTATCCTTATCAGCACAGGGGAGACTTTCTCATGGCAAGTACTTCTGTGTTTGAAATGTTAGAATACAAAGTACACCCTTCATGCTTCAAGCTACCAGATGCTAGAGCCTGCTTTACCTGCCCAGGCATGTTGTCGGAATTGAGGTCACAGTTAGGCAAATAACATTCCGCACATTTTTTCTCTCCTACTGAATTAAAAGTGGGCAGCTTGAGTTTCTCTGACTGCCATTGGTTAAGAAGTCTGACTCGGATACCTAGAGAGCTCTCCGGGCCAGAATGGAGTGACTCACTACTCACATGACCCGTAGGAGGTGGGAAGCCACCGCTCCTTCCATCCTGTACCCTGGTCATTTTAGCCAGCATGACTCAACACTTGAAACCTGGAGGTGAATGAATGTTCTACTTGACCTTTGGTTTCAGGAGAGTGGCATGACTTCAAATGCTCTCCGTTTATTAATTAACAGAGAGGACTGAATTCCACAATCTGTGAAGTAATGTTTGAAAGAAATTTTTTTTAATTTAGTTCTATTTTTTTAACGTATTCACTTTATATTCTGCTCACTATCTGCCTCTTGGTAAGCCCCACCCACAATCCTTCCCCATCAACATCTCCTCTGAGAGGATGGGGCCTCACTGGGTACCCCCCTTACCCTGGCACTTCAAAGTCTCTGCAGGGGTAGGCACATCCTCTCCCACTGAAACCAGACAGGCAGGCCAGCTAGTAGAGCATATCCCACAGACAGGCAGTGGCTTTTGGGATAGCCCCTGCTCCAGTTGTTCAAGACCCACCATATATATATATGTATGTATATATATATATACATACATACATATATACATACATATATATATAATATTTCTGTGTGTATATATGTATGTATATGTGTATACATACATGCACAGGAAGGCCTAAGTCCAGCCCATGTATGTTCTCTGCTTGGTGGTTGAGTTCTGAGAGCTCCAAAGGTACAGGTTAGATGACTCAGTTGGTCTTCCTGTGGAGTTACTATCCCACAATTGGGGCCCACAATCCTTCCTCCTCAAAACTAAAATTTTAACACAGAAAAGCTTGTTTAATTCTCTTATATGACCTGACTTGAGTTTTTCTTTATTTTAGATAATGAAATTATAATATGTTTTATCTTGAGGTTTTATTTTGTTTTGTTTTTCTTGTTCTTTCCCAAGACTTGCTTGGCCATTTGAAAGTGATCTTTCCTTTACCAGACACATATTTATAAAAATCATTAAGTAATTACTAATGGAAAGTCTATTTCACACCTGTGAAGAGATTCCTAAATAAAGGAAGGAGACTATCATTCTGTGATATACAGATGTTTGACTTACATGGAAGCTTCTCCTATTAAGACTATAAAGTTCAAAGATGCATTTAACACATCTACAGTGCATTCTTAGGAAAACAAAACAGTTCGTTGTAGAGTATTGATAGCTTTCCCTCAGGACAGGATGACTGACTGTATGTAGCTCACTGCTGTTGCCCAAGACAAGGGTATCAAAGAATATATTACAAGCCCAGGAAAAGGTCAAAATTCAAAGTATAATTTCCCTGAATGACTAATCACTTTAGCATGATCATAAAGTATAAAACCTTAAGTTAAACCATATGTTGAACCATTAGTACCATAAGAACAAACAGAACTGAAGGAGAAAGGTGGAGAGATGTTAGGATAAATTAGAAGGATGTTATTAGAAGGAAATTAGAACTGGTTGAAAATTATTAAAGGTGGGTAAATGCTTCTTTTGTAAAGCCATCAGCAGGTCTGGGGTCCAGGATGAGTTAGTTTTTGTCATAAGAATCAGTAGCACATGAGTTTATTCTTACTTCCTAAATTGCATGCCAAGTGTTTTGCCTCCAACAGTAGCCCCCAAAAGAAGACCAAGTAAAAAAACTGTTATTTTCAACCCAAAATGGTTTCATCATTACCCTCCTACCCAGAGTCCTTTCAAACCCATGCTTAATCCTGTTTGTTGACACTTGCATTTAAGTTCTCTTGGAATCCCTTATGAAGAGATTGTATAGTTGTTAGTTATTTATGTAAAGCCTAATTGACATTTCATTGGAAGACTATAACTTGCACTTTTACTAGAGTATACTGTCCTTACAGGAGGGACTGCTTTCAAGGCTGTCCTTAAAGAGGTTTCTTGGTTGCTCCCTTTAGCATAATTGTTACTCTTGTTGCTACCTTTAACATGTACCCAAGCAAATGGGATTAGCAACTCTCTCAGATAGTGCTCTTTTCAGTGATGGCCATTCACTAACATCGTTCTTTAATTAACTAGTATTTAACTGGTGACTAAATATCCTCTTAGAGCAATTCTGATAGGCTCATAATGCCATCTAGTGGACAAGCTTCAAAATACCACCCCCTACCCCCCAACCTTGGCCATTTTAATTTTCTAACCATCGAAACTTTAATCCGGTCTTTAATCTGGACCATGGCTTCATTTAGAATGATGGGTTAGGATCCCCAAACTCTGACAAGTCTATGTAGCATTTCTAACATTGATACCATCCTAAGGGAAGGAAACACCCAGCATTAAGTACTTCCGGTTCCTCATCTGTTCAATGATGACACCAATGCTGTTAGAACAAAGGACATCTGTGCAAAGTAGGAATCCAATGTACTATGTTCATGCCCTTTAGTTCTCCGATAACCATTGCTTTATATAGAAGTCTTTTACCACTTTCTGTCATTCTAACAGCTATTTTGTGATGACAGAAAGATGTCCTCTTCAAGGTTAATGAGAACACAATGGCACTGTCAGTCAAATACCTGCAGGATGCCCAAACTCAGCCATGGCATCTCAAAGTTAAAAGTCCTGGCCTTGTCCATACACTGGTAGTGATACCTCGTGGAAAGGAGAGCCTCTTTCAAAGGCACAGATGATTGAACATATGCTCATGTGTTAATGTGACTCACAACTTCAGCAAACATGAAAGGAAAGATGTGTGTGTATCTCAACAGAAGCTAGGAAACACGTCCTAAAATTCAACGCTTGTTTGGCGATTAGGAGAAGCGTAATAGGCAGCAAAATGGTGATGTCATAACATGATAAGCATGTAGATAAGAACACTGCTTTAATTATAAAGCCCTATGGTGTCATCAAATTACCTGCCATTATCACCATCAGTTCAACCATGGACCTTCATCCTGATAGGATATGATATAGATTTGACGTAAATTTAAGTGCTGGACAGATGGCTAAATGGTTAAGAATGCTTGCTGCACAGAATTAAGACGTGGGTTTGGATCACGACATCCATGTCAAGTGATTGTCCAGCACCAGGGTTCTCAGGTCTTTCTTGACCTCAGTAAGCACTTAGATCTGTGCCTACTCACACCCACAGACACATGCATATAAAATAGATCGTTAAAGAGCACATAGGCTTATAGACATAAGTAGTGATTGTTGAACAAAAGTAACCTGAAAACAATGTAAACATTAAGAGCTTACACAATAGATAGAAGTGTGTGTATGTATATGTGTGTGTGTGTGTGAATAATGCTCTATAAAGTAGGAAAAAAGAAAAAAGGAAAGGTAATTAAAACAAGCTAAAAATATTTACAAATAAACCAAGTCAGAAATATATAGGTTTTATGAGAAAGTAGAATTTTATTGAATGATTCTTATGGTCTATTAAGATGACTAATATATGTGTGTGTGTGTGTGTGTGTGTGTGTGTGTGCGCGCACGTGCATGCTAATATAAATGTGGACCTGTTACCTAAGCATATACAATTTTAAAGTTAAATGTTATGAAAATTGAAAATGAGATGGAAATATTTTCAACAATATTCTTGAAATGCTCTCTTAAATAAACCTTCATTTACATGCCAAGCTTGGTTCAATTCTTTTTGTTACTTCTTAATTGATATTCTCATTATTCAGAACATGTGTCCCACCTTAGAATAATACATAAATTATGATTATTGCCTTATTAACTTTTAAATTATTTCTGCTCTTTCATGAGACCGAGAGACATGAGACTATGAACGCTGTTTTTCTAAGTAAGGACATGTTTTAGAAAGCAATGTGCTTAATAAATACTAATTAGCAAGGGAGCAATTGAGGCAGATCCTCCCGCAATCATCCCCTTACTGAAACCCTCATCTAAGCAGCTAACTGGCCACTAAATGACCAAGTAGAGACCACTTTGCCTGGGTTCAATGACTATAACAAGGAAGAAGGAAACTGCATCAAAGAAGGAGCTGCCAAGTTATCTTTTCCCCAGGTAAAAACAATGGATGTGAAGGGAGATATCTCTTGCTTTAGGGATGGGAAAGGAATTAAATCTAGAACTTACACTTGAATTCCAGGATCTGGCCTGCTATAGTGAGTGCCAAGCAGAGACCCATGACCCCTGCCCCTTGGACAGTGACTATGGGCAAAGCCTCTGGAATCTGATTAGGCAGATACTTGGGAACTGCTTCTAGGACCCTTTCCCTAAATTCAGGCAGCAGAGAGAGCAAAATTCCTTCCACTGGGGAGCAGGTAAGGATAGCTGACACATAGGCTTTGCCTTGAAGCTCAGAGCCAAACCTGATAACATGAGATCCAATATAGCTATGAACTAGAGGCCAGAACTGACAGACACAACTTCCAGATCTTTGCAACATTATATAATGACTTATGTATCAGTGGAGTAAACTCCTGGTATATATCACTGTCAGTATGAGTTGGCCAGAGGATACTATTAGTGGATTACAGATTCCTTCAGCTGTAACAGTCAGGTGCAACCCAGAATAACCTCCTCTTTGTTTACCAAGGAAGTGTCTCTCTACCCAGTGTCAGGCCGTATAACCATCGATCCTCAACTCACACTCACGTAGGAAGGATCTGGGCAAGACCTGGCTCTGAGTAGGCAGTGGCATTCTAGGAGGAGAAACACAGACTTTGACTGACACCACTGCCCACTTAAACTAAAGTTCCAGCTACAGAGCTTAAAACACCATTTGTAGCACTGAAGGGGCAAAAGTTATTTGTTCATAACTTTTGGAATGCAAGCATAAATAAAGCTAGATGGTGCATGATAGAATAATTAATCCCTGAATGTTCAGATAGCATCATGAAATAGGCATCAAGGGTCTTCACAGAATCATAATCTAATAATCTAAATAAGGTGACACTAGAAACTGGTTGTATAGCAATGAGGTGGGTGAGTTCTCTGGTGGGAAGAAAGAGTTTAAGCCAAGGGCACTCAGGAAGCTTCAAGAAAAACAGTCTCACAAAATCTTAAGAGCTGAAAATGAGAAACAAAAACCTTTGAGCTGGAAAATACACTAAGTGAAACTTTGAATGTAGTAGAGAGTACCAGTAGCAGAATAAAGATATAGTAGAATTAAAAAGAACATTTCTTGATACAAGGCAGTATCAGCCGGTTTCATAAATCTCAAGTAGATACTACCATGGAGCCACAAAAAAGATCAAAAGTCACCACCTAGATTCAACCAACAGACTCCATAGTGTATAATCAAGTCCCAAATGTAGGAAGTAAAGGGTAGACTCTGGAAGCTATAAGAGAGAAAAAGCTTCAAGGGTAATGACTAGCTCAGTATGTAAAGGTGGTTGCCACCAAGCACGATGACATAAGATCAGTCTCAGGTCCCACATGGCGAAAGGAGGGACCTGACCTCTCAATGTTGTTCTCTGACTTCTGCATTCATGTGCAAAGATAACGAAATACATGAAAAAGAAAAAGGAAAAAGACAGAGCAAACAAGCAACAAAGACTGTGTGAAAGTGACTTCATTTCCTCCCAGTAGAGTAATCTGCAGTAACATCGCATGTTCAGAGAAAGTAGCATGGAATTTTTATATGAAAATAAAAGGAAGAAAAGGAAGAGGGCCGACCAATAATGCTGTAGCTAATGTTGGAGAGACAAAGACATTCCCAGGCAAATTGGAGAGACTATTTTTCTACCAGACTCAAACCATCAGAAATTCTAAAGGTAATTCTTCAAACAGAGAGAGAAGCATAAAGGGAAAACAGAGGCAACCCCATTTTAAAAATAACAGAATAATTCAAAATGATCTATCATAAATGTGAAGCATAAACCACTCATATCTTTATTATGACAAACAAAATTAAAATAATAGTAGCTATATTAATTAATAACCTCATATAACATGTAAGACAGGGTGTCAGACATTTTAAATGTGGGCTGGAAATGAGATCAGTAGCCTATCATGAGCAAGCCTCTGGGTCCAGTTTCTGCCACACAAGAAAATACTAAAATGTGGGAAGAAATGAAGCACAAACATAAAATATTCTCATTTGTTCTTTTCTCCTCCATTTTCTTTGTTCTGATCAGCACAACATTATGCTACTCAAATTTAAGGATAACTTTCTAGAAGCCAGAGGCCTTGAAATAAACCAATGATTCATTGCAATGAATATTTACAAGTAAAGATGTGCGGACAAAAGAGTATATACTGTGGGATACTCTACAGCTTTCAAGACAATGTTTTATTCTATCTTAGTGTATTGTAGGGAGGAGGTGGAAAGTGAAAAGGGCAGATACAAAGGAATCAGGGTACATGATGTGAAACTCACAAAGAATTCATACTTTTTTTAAAGAGAAAAATAGCTTTCTTTGATCAAAGAATGTGTTCTTATAGGTCTCATCATAATACAGGAAAAAATCCATAGTAGATGAACCAAAAATAAGAAACAAGGAACCCTTAATACTGCGAGCGTGAGAAAAGTTAGTATAATGAAATTACAAAATAAGTTACCAAGTACTGTGGTTCCTAACCTAATGATAGTCACTTGAGATGTAAATAGATTAAGTTCTCATATGGATATATACAAGGAAGTGAATGGATAAAATTAGAGAACCCAACTACATATTGCTTACAAGAAATTCACTTCACCTCTAAGGAAATTATAGGCTGAGAGTAATGCATGAAATGGGGTACACCACACAATGGAGTCCAAGAAGCAGGAATAGCAGAAATAAGTATGAGTCTACATAATTCTATACATATGTATGATATCTTTGTATGTAATATATAATAAATGTAATTCTATATAAATACATTTTATATAATTCTATAAAATGAACTATAAATCTATAGCAGTAAAGTGAGGCATAGAAGGTCACAACATAAGGATGAAAGGATCAACTCAGCGAGAGGAAACGGTCACTGTGTGAACACTCAGGGTTCGGGCACACAAATATATAAAAGTAAACAGGAATACACTTAAAGAGAGCTAGACTCTCGCACACTCATAGTAAGGCACCATGACTCTATCATTCAGCAATGTTCAGAGCATCCAGACAGGAAGTCAAAGGTAGCTGCAGCCTCCACCAAATGGACGTAATGGACATCTACAGCACATTCCCTCCAACAGCTGTGAACTACACACCCCTCTCTAAAGCACATTCTCTACAACAGATCATATGATAGACCACAAAAAAGGGGGGAGGGAGTAGGTGGATAGGGGAGCATCCTTATAGAAACAGGGGTAAGGGGATGGGATAGGGGGTTTCCAGTGGGGAAACCAGGAAAGGAGATAACATCTGAAATATAAATAAAGAAAATATCCAATTTAAAAAACATGAAATCATACCCAATATCTTTTTCAACACGATGCCATAAAACTAGAAATCGACACTAAGAAAAATTGTCCAGCAAACTTGCAGAATCTCACAGTCAATAACACCGCTGTATCAGAGAAGAGGGAGAGATCTGAAATCAAGAGAACAATCTCAGTTATAATAGCTATGAAGTATGTAGGAATAAATTTAATCGAAGTCGGCAAAGATCTCTACAGTGTAAGCTACAGAACAGGGCACTGATGGAATGAACTGAAGCGAGCACACGCAAGAATCAATAGTTAGAAATTTCCCGGGCTCTGCAGAGTAATGCGCAGACTCAACGCCATCATTTCCAAAAACCCTCATGACATTCACAGAACTAGAAAAAAATTCCTAAAAATACTGTATGAGACCATTTTAGTCACAAAGCCTGAACAATATCCAAAGATCATTCGGGTTCCAAGAACAAGAACTAAAGGCAGTGTGCATGCCTGGAATCCCAGTGGGAAGAGCTTGAGTTCCGAGCTTCTGATGCTGGCTAATCTGACCAAGACAATCTTTCTCTTTTAAGATCTGAACATCAAGGCTTCTTTCCTTCTATTCTGTGAGGTTTAGTATTTTGAAGCCATCACCTTTCACCTCTCTGCTCAGTCTTTCCTCCTGACTGGCCTCCAAGTGGCCTCAAGCTTTCCAAGCTACAAGGGTCCTGACCACAGCCCAGGACACCAGGATTACTATCTGTGTACATTACATTTGTGTCCTGAGGAAACCACCTTTATATTCCACATGCAGGACTGCTTTCATCATACCTCTAGACCACCTTAGCATACAGACCTAAATCCATCATGGTAGAGGCTAGCCCATGAGCCAGAGGTTAGATCAATTCTACCCATGTTATGGATTCAATGAATAATGAATTGGAACGTGGAACCTAATTTGAGATTTTAAGTTGGTGGATGAACTGGGAGGGGAATAAAATCTGGAGTGTAAAAATGAATAAAAAATTTGAAAAAAAACATTTTTTCCATTGCTTCTATACCTCATAGACCTTTCATCCAAGGAAACAGATTTCTCACCTTCATTGCTACAGACATAGGCAGAAGATAGAAATTAAAGTCTTAGCATGGGATCAGATAGAACAAATGTCTCCCTGAGGTAGAAGAATAAGAGTATGAGAAAAGTGGCACATGGGATAGAAATCAGTCACGATGGCCTCTCAGCATAGAGACAGAGACAGAGACAGAGACAGAGACAGAGACAGACAGAGAGAGAGAGAGAGAGAGAGAGAGAGAGAGAGAGAGAGAGAGAGAAGGTAAA